>NC_056751.1:779517952-779570452 GCF_019279795.1 Protopterus annectens | reverse complement strand
AGCTTAGGCAAAATGTGCTTTTGGCAAAATGAACCAGACCCAAATCTATATAAATATATATATATATATATATATATATATATATATATATAGACAAACACACAAATATATATATATATATATACTATAATGATATCACAGTAGGTTTTTAGATGTTGTGGTTAAAGTTGAGTATTATACAAGTGCTATTTTGTATATCATATAGGGCACTTTAGTTTAAACATATGTAAAATTTTCTTTATTAGAAATGTCATTTTTACTATATGTATGTGATTTTGTGTAAAGGGTGAAGTTGCCTTTAAATGGGAAATTCAGGAGTATATAACGTATGTTTTTCACGTATTCTGGCACTCACTGATGACGCTCTGTTGAGCGAAACCGGTCTGGAGAGGATTGTGTTCACAATAAAGCCATTTTGATTCAGCATGCTGCCTACGTCTCCTGAATAGTGCTGGAATTTTTTGGATTTGTCTGTATGTGTTCCGTGCACTTATTTTTGCACCGTGCAGTCGTTTTTTGGAGTGGATTTCTTTCATGGTCTGCTGGGGCAAGTTTGATAAACGATACTTGCAAGCAAATATTACTCCTCGTGGCTTACGAGTACACGTTGAGCCTGGGGTAGGGACTGAAAATAAGGCCTTTATGAAAAAATGGAGGGCCATTCAGTTGACTGCATCCAAAATGTTTATGCAGACTTTGGTCGAATATTATGATATGCAGCTTGTTGAGATGAGTGAACAATTAAAATATTATGAAAAATGCACTTCGGTGTTCATTAAAACACCACAATATAACGAGCTATATTCACAGTTTAAGGTAGACATGGATGCATTTGAGAAAGATTTGCAAGCACGAAAAAAGAAAAAATATGCTAGGGATGTGAATGATTATAAGAATGATGAAGTGTTCACTTGGAAACAGCAGAAACAACGTAAAAGGGGCGTGTGTTTTGAATCTAAAGGAACATTAAAAAGAAAGAGGGGTAAATCTATATTGAAAAAATCATCTAATAATGACAAATCTGATTATTCATCTAGCCACTCTAATACTGACACTGACTTGGGAGACGTAGAGCAGCATAGCTCACCAGCTCCTAAAAGGTCTTGCACCCCTTTAGACGAGGGGGCCGGAAACATCGCAATGGAAGAAATAGAACAAGCCTTTGTGACCAATTTGCAGATGGAGAAAGTATAGTGGACACTAATAATATAACTAATGATGTCAATGATTTGGTGATCAATCTTTCCAGATATAGCTTTGATAAAAGTGAATTACAGCTATTAAACAAAGGTTTGGGATATGTGCCATCTTTTTATGTGTCTCATTTTGATGTTGTTAATGACTTGAAAACTTTTTCTAGATGTCTTAACCTCAGATATTTCTTTGCACATCAAGGAGAAGATGAAGGTAATATTATGGAAGCAGGATTTTATTTTAAAAAATCTGAATTCCAACCCCCATATTGTGGGGCAGTAAAAACCTTTGAAAATCTTGTTATGCAAGATTTGCAAATAAATAAAGCACAGATTTTTACACATTTTGCACGAAATTTATCTGAGGCAGAGAACAAAGCATTACATACACTGGTAGAGAAATGTGACATCATAATTGTAGGGGCTGATAAAGGAGGTGCCACGGTTATTTGGGATAGAGAACAGTATATTCAGGAGGCTTTGAATCAATTAAATGATTCTATTTCATATATTAAGCTACCTATAGACCCTACCCCTGACTTTAAATATACTGTAGATAGATTTTTATCAAGAGCATTGAAGAGAGGTATTATTGATGCTAAATTATATGACCAACTGACAGTAATGGCACCTAGATATCAATATTTTTATCTAGTCCCAAAAATACACAAATCTTTGGTAAAGCCACCAGGAAGGCCAATAGTGGCTGGAACAGGTTCATTAATGGAACCATTGTCAGAATATCTGGAATTTAGATTGAAGCCACTTTTGACACTATTAAGGGCACGTATTAAAGATACCACGGAATTTTTGAATCTTATGAATGATTTGCAGGTTTCAGTGGATGCACATTTAGGTACTCTTGATGTGCAGTCTTTATACACCAGCATCCCTCACCAAGGTGGTATCAAAGCAATACAATACTGGATGCTACAAGCAGGTACATATACGGTGGGAGAAATGGATTTCATCATTAATATTCTCAAATTAGTTTTAGAACATAATGCTTTCAAATTTGACAATCAGTGGTATTTACAAAGTAAGGGGACAGCAATGGGGGCTACGTTTGCCCCAACATATGCAGATCTTTTCATGGGCTTTTTTGAGGTGGAATGCATATATAATGAAAATTTTGCATTTAAAAAACAACTGCTTATGTGGCGCAGATATTTGGATGACTGTTGGGTGGTATGGCAGGGAACAGCATCCAAATGGCAACAGTTTGTGGAATACCTTAATCATAATATTTTTGGTATTAAGTTTACAGGTCAAATAAATTTATTTACTGTAGATTTTTTAGATGTACATGTGACAAAAATTTTGGATGGTACTATAGTGACTACGTTACATAGAAAGCCATTTTCAAAAAATTCTATGTTGCATGCAAATAGCTGCCACCCCCCTCATGTCATCCAAAATATACCAACAGCTCAATTCCAACGGATCAGACGCATATGTTCTACACAAGAGGAATTTGATACACAAGCGGGTGCTTTAAAACAGCGGTTTTTAGACAGAGGATACCATAGGTCTATAGTGGAAAAGGCATACCACATGGGTAAACAATTAGATAGATCTGAAGTTTTACAATATAAGAAACAGAGGGTTCAATCAAGACCACAAGAAGTTAGGTTCATTACAACATATGCAAATAATACTTTTAAAATTAAAGAAATTATTTCTAAATACTGGCATATTTTTAGTAATGATCCGTTCTTTTCAAATGTGGTGAAACAGCAATGTCAATTTGGATATAGACGTGGTAAAACTATTGGACAGTATTTTTCACGATTTAAAAAACAAATTGTGAATACAGTACCAAGATCACTAGGTCGTGCAGGCAGTACCTTTTGTGGAAACTGCAAATACTGTAAATTGGTGTCAAAAACTACTTCCTTTACTTCTGTAAATACTAATAAAGTTTATGAGATAAGACATCATATTAAATGTACCAGCACTTGGGTCATCTACATGGCTGTCTGCCAATGTGGGGCTTTCTACATTGGGCAGACTTCATGTAGTTTTAAGCAGAGGATAGCACTACACATCAGTGATATAAAGTGTAAACGTACGCGTAGTGCATTATATAAACATACATTACATCATCCTGCATCTCATTTTATTTTCGTAGGTATTGATAAGATAAGTACACAGGAAATTGGTGAATCCTTAGCCCATCAGTCACTGTCTAAAAAGGAACGGAGGTGGATAATTAATTTGGGAGCCCTTTTTAAACCTGGTCTTAATGACCATTGGTAAATGTTTATATGAGATTCAAGGTAGTTGTGCCATAGTTTTTTGTCAATTCATAATAGGTGCATTCTGTAGTTATATTGTGGATTATATATGTGTATACATTTTTATATATACACATATACACTGTTAAATAAATGCACCTTTGTTTTGTTTTGAATAGAGTATAGGCATTCAATACTAGATACATTAAAGTACTGTGTAATAGGAATTATATTGATATCACAGTAGGATTTTAGATGTTGTGGTTGAAGTTGAGTATTATATTAGTGCTATTCTGTATATTATATAGGGCACTTTAGTTTAAACATATGTAAAATTTTTTTTATTGGAAATGTCATTTTTACTATATGTATGTGATTTTGTGTAAAGGGTGAAGGTTCCTTTAAATGGGAAATTGAGGAGTATATAACGTATGTTTTTCACGTATTCTGGCACTCACTGATGACGCTCTGTTGAGCGAAACCGGTCTGGAGAGGATTGTGTTCACAATAAAGCCATTTTGATTCAGCATGCTGCCTACGTCTCCTGAATAGTGCTGGAATTTTTTGGATTTGTATATATATATATATATATATATATATATATATATATATATATATATATATATATGTATATATATATATATATATATATATATATCATATATATATATATATATATATATATATATAAACGCACACACCCACACACACACACACACACACACACACACACAAACACACTTTACCTTCAGTTGCACTGCTAAGGCTTGCGAAGTTCTCTGTATGGAAATGAGGTGATTGGATGTGGGGCTACTAACAGCTGATACTAATACATTCACAGCGATTTATTTGTATGACAAAAAGACTGCACTTTTTGATCCAATTTTTCTTTCCATGTTACATCTAGGTAGTTAATCTTATAGATAGCTAATATCAAATGTATATACAAAAAATGTGAATTTAAGCTCCAAGGAGTTATTACTTAAATTCTAAAAAAATAAGAAGCTTTCTGATCACCTTTGCTGTAAACAGTGATTCATCAATATATTGAGCAAAGAGAGTGGTGTGATTTTAAAAAATCGTGTAACATACATATATGCATATTCATATGGTGTGCTGTGATTCCAAAAAATTGTGTAAGATAAATATGTGCATATTCATATTGTGTGCCGTGATTCCAAAAAATTGTGTAAGATAAATATGTGCATATTCATATTGTGTGCCGTGATTCCAAAAAATTGTGTAAGATAAATATGTGCATATTCATATTGTGTGCCGTGATTCTAAAAAATTGGGTAAGTAAATATGAGCATATTCATATTGTGTGCTGTGATTTTAAAAAATTTGTATAAGATAGCTATGTGCAGATTCATATTATGTTCCATGATTATAAAAAACTGTGTAAGATAGATATGTGCACATTCATATTATGTGCCGTGATTCTAAAAATTGTGTCAGATAAATATGTGCACATTCATATTTTGTGTTGTGATTCTAAAAAAAGAATGTAAGATAGACATGTGCACATTCATATTTTGCACTGTGATTCTAAAAATTATGCAAGATAAACATGTGCACATTCATATTGTGTGCTGTGATTCTAAAAAAAGTGTAAGATAAACGTGCACATTTATATTGTGTGCTGCGATTCTAAAAAATTGTTTAAGATAAACATGTGCATATTCATATTGTGTGCAGTGATTCTAAAAAATTGTGTAAGATAAACATGTGTACATTCAAATTTTGTGCTGTGATTTTTAAAATTTTGTAAGATAAATATGCACATCCATATTGTGTGCTGTAATTCTAAAAAATTGGCTAGATAAACATGTGCACATTCATATTGTCTGCTGTGATCTTAAAAAATTGTATAAGTTAAACATGTGCACATTCATATTGTGTGCTGTGATTCTAAAAAATTGTGTAACATAAACATGTGCACATTCATATTGTGTGCTGTGATTATATAAACATGTGTAAGATAAATGTGTACATTCATAATGTGTGCTGTGGTTCTAAAACAATTGTGTAACATAAACGTGCACATTCATATTGTGTGCTGTGTCTCTAAAAGATTGTGTACTATAAACATGTGTACATTCATATTGTGTGCTGTGATTCTGAAAAAATTGTGTAAGACAAACAACTGCACATTCATATTGTGTGCTGTAAATCTAAAAAATAGTGTAAGATAAACATGTGCACATTCATAGTGTGTGCTGTGATTCTAAAAATTGTGTAAGATAAACATTTGCACATTCATACTGTGTTATGTGATTCAAAAAAAATGTGTAAGGTAAACATGTGCAAATTAATATTATGTGCTGTGATTCTAAATTGTGTAGGATAAACATGTGCACATTCAAATTGTGTGCTGTGATTCTAAACATATTGTGTAAGATAAATGTTCAGATTCATATTGTGTGCTGGGATTCTAAAAATTGTGTAAGATAAATATGTGCAGTTTCATATTGTGTGCATTGTGTAAGATAAAAATTTGCGCATTCATATTGTGTGCTGTGATTCTAAAAAATGTGTAAGATAAACATGTGCACATTCGTATTATGTGCTGTGATTCTGCAAAATCATGTAAGTTAAATATGTGCACATTCATATTGTGTGCTATGATTCTAAAAAAAATGGGTAAGATAAACATGTGCACATTCGCATTGTGTGCTGTGATTCTAAAAAATTGTGAAAGATAAACATGTGCACATTCATATTGTGTGCTGTGATTCTAAAAAATTGTGTAAGACAAATATGTGCAGTTTCATATTGTGTGCTTTGATTCTAAAAAATTGTGAAAGATACATGTGCACATTCATATTGTGTGCTGTGATTCTAAAGAAATGTGTAAGACAAATGATCACATTCTTATTGTGTGCTGTGATTCTAAAAAATAGTGTAACATAAAAATGTGCACATTCGTATTGTGTGCTGTGATTCTAAAAAATTGTGCATGATAAATATGTGCATATTCATATTGTGTGCTGTGATTAAAAAAAGTGTAAGATAAACATGCACATATTCATATTAACTGCCATGATGTGAAAAAAATGTGTAAAATAAATATGTGCATATTCATATTGTGTGCCGTGATTCTAAAAAATTGTGCATGATAAATATGTGCATATTCATACTGTGTGCCGTGATTCTAAAAAATTGTGTAAGTAAATATGAGCATATTCATATTGTGTGCTGTGATTCTAAAAAATTGTATAACATAGCTATGTGCATATTCATATTGTGTTCCATGATTATAAAAAATTGTGTAAGATAGATATGTCCACATTTATATTGTGTGCCTTGATTCTACAAAATTGTGTAAGATAGATATGTGCACATTCAAATTGCATGCCATGATTCTAAAAAATTGTGAAAGATAGATATGTGCACATTAATATTGTGTGCTGTCATTCTAAATAAATTGTGTAAGATAGATATGTGCACATTCATATTGTGTGCTGTCATTCTAAATAAATTGTGTAAGATAGATATGTGCACATTCATATTGTGTGCCGCGATTCTAAAAAATTGTGTAAGATAGATATGTGCACATTCATATTATGTGCCGTGATTCTAAAAATTGTGTCAGATAAATATGTGCACATTCATATTCTGTGTTGTGATTCTAAAAAAAGTATGTAAGATAAACATGTGCACATTCATATTTTGTGCTGTGATTCTAAAAAAATGTGTAAGATAAATGTGGACATTTATATTGTGTGCTGCGATTCTAAAAAAAGTTTTAAGATAAATGTGCATATTCATATTGTGTGCTGTGATTCCAAAAAAAATTGTGTTAGATAAACATGTGCACATTCATATTTTGTGCTGTGATTTTAAACATTTTGTAAGATAAATATGCACATCCATATTGTGTGCTGTGATTCTAAAAAAAACTGTTAAGATAAACATGCACATTCATATTGCCTGCTGTGATTTTAAAAAAATTGTGTAAGATAAACATGTGCACATCCATATTGTGTGCTGTGATTCTAAAAAAAACTGTTAAGATAAACATGTGCACATTCATGTTGTGTGCTGTGATTATATAAACTTGTGTAAAATAAATGTGTACATTCATATTGTGTGCTGTGGTTCTAAATAAATTGTGTAACATAAACATGCACATTCATATTGTGTACTGTGATTCTAAAAAAATTGTGTAAGACAAACAAGTGCACATTCATATTGTGTGCTGTAATTCTAAAAAATAGTGTAAGATAAACATGTGCACATTCATATTGTGTGCTGTGATTCTAAAAAATTGTGTAAGATAAACATTTGCACAATCATACTGTGTTCTGTGATTCGAAAAAATGTGTAAAGTAGACATGTGCCCATTAATATTATGTGCTGTGATTCTAAAAAATTGTGTAGGATAAACATGTGCACATTCAAATTGTGTGCTGTGATTCTAAACATATTGTGTAAGATAAATGTTCAGATTCATATTATATGCTGAGATTATAAAAATTGTGTAAGATAAATAAGTGCAGTTTCATATTGTGTGCATTGTGTAAGATAAAAATTTGCGCATTCATATTGTGTGCTGTGATTCTAAAAAAAAGTGTAAGACAAATATATGCACATTCATATTGTGTGCTGTGATTCTAGAAAATCATGTAAGATAAATATGTGAACATTCCTATTGTGTGCTTTGATTCTAGAAATTGTGTAGAATAAGCATGTGCACATTCATATTGTGTGCTGTGATTCTAAAAAATTGTGTAAGACAAATATGTGCAGTTTCATATTCTGTGCTTTGGATCTAAAAATTGTGTAAGACAAACATGCACATTCATATTGTGTACTTTGATTCTAAAAAACTGTGAAAGATACATGTGCACATTCATATTATGTGCTGTGATTCTAAAAAAGTGGAAGATAAACATTTGCACATTCATATTTTGTGCGTGTGTTTCTACAAAATTGTGTACGATAAAGATGTGCACATTCATATTGGGTGCTGTGATTCTAAAAAATTGTGTAAGATAAACATGTGCACATTCACATTGTGTGTTTTGATTCTAAACAATTGTGTAAAATATACATGGGCACATTCATATTGTGTGGTGTGAGTGTAAAAAATGTGTAAGATAAATGAGCACATTCATGTTGTGTACTGTGATTCTAAAAAATTGTGTAAGATAAACAAGTGCACATTCATATTGTGCGCTGTAATTCTAAAAAATAGTGGAAGATAAACATGTGCATGTTCAAATTGTGTGATGTGAATCTAAAAAATTGTGTAAGACAAATATGTGCAGTTTCATAGTGTGTGCTGTGATTCTAAAAATTGTGTAAGATAAACATTTGCACATTCACACTTTTATTTATTTATTTATTTGTTTATTTATTTATTTCTTTGCAGTTGGTTTACCAGGATAGTCCATTGGGCCAAAAAGAACCCGTTTTCAATGGAGTCCTGGGGAGAAAAGCTCCAAAAAACAAAACAAAACAAAACAAACTAGGTACAAACAATAGCATGATAATAACAATAATACAATAGTACAAGATACAGACATATGAGTTTGAAACTTCAGGAACATTCAAACAATACTCAAAATATTTAAAAAAAACTCAAAACTTTAGGAATTCAAACAATACTGTTTAGAGAAAAGTGATGTTACTTTACACATACAGAGTGGTTATTTTGTAAGGAACATAAGCTTATAAGGTACAGTCACTGTGTACACTGTGTTCTGTGATTCAAAAAAAATGTGTAAGGTAAACATGTGCAAATTAATATTATGTGCTGTGATTCTAAACAATTGAGTAGGGTAAACATGTGCACATTCATATTGTGTGCTGTGATTCTAAACAATTTGTGTAAGATAAACGTGCACGTTCATATTGTGTGTTGTGATTCTAAAAATTGTGTAAGATAAATAAGTGCAGTTTCATATTGTGTGCAGTGATTCTAAAAATTGTGTAAGATAAACATTTGCACATTCATATTGTGTGCTGTGATTCTAAAAAAAGTGTAGATAAACATGTGCACATTCATATTGTGTGTTGTGAGTCTACAAAATTTGTGTAAGATAAACATGTGAACATTCATATTGTGTGATTTGATTCTAAAAAATTGTGTAGGATAAGCATGTGCACATTCATATTGTGTGCAGTGATTCTAAATAAATTGTGTAAGATAAACATGTGCGCATTCATACTGTGTGCTGTGATTCTAAAAAATTGTGTAGGATAAGCATGTGCACATTCATATTGTGTGCAGTGATTCTAAATAATTGTGTATGACAAATATGTGCAGTTTCATATTGTGTGCTTTGGTTCTAAAAATTGTGTAAGACAAACATGTGCACATTCATATTGTGTGCTGTGATTCTAAAAATTGTGTAAGATAAATGTACACATTCATATTGTGTGCTGTGATTCTAAAAAATTGTGTAAGACAAATGTACACATTCATATTGTGTGCTGTGACTCTAAAAATTGTGTAAGATAAACATGTGCACATTCATATTTTGTGCTGTGATTCTACAAAATTGTGTAAGATAAAGATGTGCACATTCATATTGTGTGCTGTGATTCTAAAAAAATTGTGTAAGATAAACGTGCACATTCATATTGGGTGCTGTGATTCTAAAGAATTGTGTAAGATAACGATGTGTACATTCATATTGTTTGCTGCGATTCTAAAAAAATTGTGTAAGACAAATAAGTGCAGTTTCATATTGTGTGCTGTGGTTCTAAAAATTGTGTAAGGTAAATATGGGCACATTCATATTGTGTGCTGAGATTCTAAAATATTGTGTAAGATAAATATGCACATTCATATTGTGTGCTGTGATTCTAAAAAATTGTGTAAGATAAACATGTGCACATTCACATTGTGTGCTGTGATTCTAAAAAATTGTGTAAGATAAATATGGGCACTTTTTATTGTGTGGTGTGAGTCTAAAAAATGTGTAATATAAACATGCACATTCATATTGTGTACTATGATTCTAAAAAACTGTGTAAGATAAACATGTGTACATTCATATTGTGTGCTGTGATTCTAAAAAATTGCATAACATAAACATGTGCAAATTCATATTGTGTGATATGATTCTAAAAAAAATTGTGTAAGATAAACATGTGAATATTCATATTGTGTGCTTTGATTCTAAAAAATGTGTGCTGTGATTCTAAATAAATTTTGTAAGATAAACATGTGCACACTCATGTTGTGTGCTGTGATTCTAAAATAAATTGTGTAAGATAAACGTGCACATTCATATTGTGTGCTGTGATTCTGAATAATTGTGTAAGACAAATATGTGCAGTTTCATATTGTGTGCTTTGGTTCTAAAAATTGTGTAAGATTAATGGGCACATTCATATTGTGTGCTGTGATTCTAAAAAATTGTGTAACACAAACATGTGCACATTCATATTGTTTGCTGTGATTCTAAAAAATTGTGTAAGATAAATTTGCACATTCATATTGTTTGCTGTGATTCTAAAAAATTGTGTAAGATAAATTTGCACATTCATATTGGGTGCTGTGATTCTAAAAAATATGTAAGATAAACATGTGCACATTCAGATTGTGTGCTGTGATTCTAAAAAATTGTGTAAGATAAACATGTGCACATTCATATTGTGTGCTGTGAGTCTAAAAATTGTGTAAGATAAACATTTGCACATTCATAATGTGTACTGTGATTCTAAAAAAGTGTAAGATAAGCATTTACACATTCATATTTTGTGCTGTGATTCTACAAAATTGTGTAAGATAAATGTGCACATTCATATTGTGTGCTGTGATTCTAAAAAATTGTGTAAGATAAATGTGCACATTCATATTGGGTGCTGTGATTCTAAAGAATTGTGTAAGATAAAGATGTGCACATTCATATTGTGTGCTGCGATTCTAAAAAAAATTGTGTAAGACAAATATGTGCAGTTTCATATTGTGTGCTGTGGTTCTAAAAATTGTGTAAGGTAAATATGGGCACATTCATATTGTGTGCTGAGATTCTAAAATATTGTGTAAGATAAATATGCACATTCATATTGTGTGCTGTGATTCTAAAAAATTGTGTAAGACAAACGTGAACATTCATATTGTGTGCTGTGATTCTAAAAAATTGTGTAAGATGAACATGTGCACATTCACATTGTGTGCTGTGATTCTAAAAAAATGTGTAAGATAAATATGGGCACTTTAATATTGTGTGGTGTGAGTCTAAAAATGTGTAATATAAACATGCACATTCATATTGTGTGCTGTGATTCTAAAAAAATTGTGTAAGATAAACATGTGCACATTCATATTGGGTGCTTTGATTCTAAGAAATTGTGTAGAATAAGCATGTGCACATTCATATTGTGTGCTGTGATTCTAAAAATTGTGTAAGATAAACATGTGCACATTCATATTGTGTGCTGTGATTCTAAAAAAACTGTGTAAGACAAACAGGTGTACATTCATACTGTGTGCTGTGATTCTAAAAAATTGCATAACATAAACATGTGCACATTCATATTGTGTGCTGTGATTCTAAAAAAATATGTAAGATAAACATGTGCACATTCATATTTTGTGCTGTGATTCTACAAAATCATGTAAGATAAACATGTGAACATTCATATTGTGTGCTATGATTCTAAAAACTGTGTAAGATAAACATGTGCACATTCATACTGTGTTCTGTGATTCTAAAAAATTGTGTAAGATAAACATGTGCACATTCACATTGTGTGCTGTGATTCTAAAAAATTGTGTAAGATAAATATGGGCACTTTAATATTGTGTGGTGTGAGTCTAAAAATGTGTAATATAAACATGCATATTCATATTGTGTGCTGTGATTCTAAAAAAACTGTGTAAGATAAACATGTGTACATTCATATTGTGTGCTGTGATTCTAAAAAATTGCATAACATAAACATGTGCACATTCATATTGTGTGCTATGATTCTAAAAAAATTGTGTAAGATAAACATGTGAACATTCATCTTGTGTGCTTTGATTCTAAAAAAATTGTGTAGGATAAACATGTGCACATTCATATTGTGTGCTGTGATTCTAAATAAATTGTGTAAGATAAACATGTGCACATTCATATTGTGTGCTGTGATTCTAAAAAATTGTGTAAGATAAACGTCCACATTCATATTGTGTGCTGTGATTCTAAATAATTGTGTAAGACAAATATGTGCAGTTTCATATTGTGTGCTGTGATTCTAAAAATTGTGTAAGACAAATGTGCACATTCATATTGTGTGCTGTGATTCTAAAAAATTGTGTAAGACAAATGTACACATTCATAATTTGTGCTTTGACTCTAAAAATCATGTAACACAAACATGTCCACATTCATATTGTTTGCTGTGATTCTAAAAAATTGTGTAAGATAAACGTGCACATTCAGATTGTGTGCTGTGATTCTAAAAAAATTGTGTAAGATAAACATGTGCACATTCATATTGTGTGCTGTGATTCTAAAAAAGGTGTAAGATAAACATGTGCACATTCATATTGTGTGCTGTGATTCTAAACAATTTGTGTAAGATAAACATGTGCACATTCATATTGTGTGCTCTGATTGCAAAAAATTGTGTAAGATAAACATTTGCACATTCATAATGTAATGCTGTGATTCTAAAAAAAGTGTAAGATAAACATGTGCACATTCATATTTTGTGCTGTGATTCTACAAAATTGTGTAAGATAAACATGTGCACATTCATATTGTGTGCTTTGATTCTAAAAAATTGTGTAAGATAAACGTGCACATTCATATTGTGTGCTGTGATTCTAAAAATTGTGTAAGATAAATATGTGCACATTCATATTGTGTGCTGTGATTCTAAAAAATTGTGTAAGATAAACATGTGCACATTCATATTGTGTGCTGTGATTCTAAAAAATTGTGTAAGATAAACATGTGCACATTCATATTGTGTGCTGTGATTCTAAAAAATTGTGTAAGATAAATGTGCACATTCATATTGTGTGCTGTGATTCTAAAAATTGTGTAAGATAAACATGTGCACATTCATATTGTGTGCTGTGATTCTAAAAAATTGTGTAAGATAAACATGTGCACATTCATATTGTGTGCTGTGATTCTAAAAATTGTGTAAGATAAGCATGGGCACATTCATATTGTGTGGTGTGAGTCTGAAAATGTGTAAGATAAACATGCACATTCATATTGTGTGCTGTGATTCTAAAAAATTGTGTAAGATAAACATGTGCACATTCATATTGTGTGCTGTGATTCTAAAAAATGTGTAAGATAAACATGTGCACATTCATATTGTGTGCTGTGATTCTAAAAAATTGTGTAAGATAAACATGTGCACATTCATATTGTGTGCTGTGATTCTAAAAAATTGTGTAAGATAAACATGTGCACATTCATATTGTGTGCTGTGATTCTAAAAAATTGTGTAAGATAAATGTGCACATTCATATTGTGTGCTGTGATTCTAAAAATTGTGTAAGATAAACATGTGCACATTCATATTGTGTGCTGTGATTCTAAAAATTGTGTAAGATAAACATGTGCACATTCATATTGTGTGCTGTGATTCTAAAAAATTGTGTAAGACAAATGTACACATTCATATTGTGTGCTGTGACTCTAAAAAAATTGTGTAAGATAAACATGTGCACATTCACATTGTGTGCTGTGATTCTAAAAAAATGTGTAAGATAAATGTGCACATTCACATTGGGTGCTGTGATTCTAAAAAAATATGTAAGATAAACAATGTGCACATTCAGATTGTGTGCTGTGATTCTAAAAAAATTGTGTAAGATAAACATGGGCACATTCATAATGTGTGGTGTGAGTCTAAAAATGTGTAAGATAAACGTGCACATTCATGTTGTGTACTGTGATTCTAAAAAATTGTGTAAGATAAACAAGTGCACATTCATATTGTGTGCTGTAATTCTAAAAAATAGTGTAATATAAACATGTGCACATTCATATTGTGTGCCGTGATTCTAAAAAATTGTGTAAGACAAATATGTGCAGTTTCATATTGTGTGCTGTGATTCTAAAAAAGGTGTAAGATAAACATGTGCACATAAATATTATGTGCTGTGATTCTAAAAAATTGTGTAGGACAAGCATGTGCACATTCATATTGTGTGCTGTGATTCTAAACAATTTGTGTAAGATAAACATGTGCACATTCATATTGTGTGCTGTGATTCTAAAAAATTGTGTAAGATAAACATGTGCACATTCATATTGTGTGCTGTGATTCTAAAAAAAATTGTGTAAGATAAACATTTGCACATTCATAATGTGTACTGTGATTCTAAAAAAAATGTTTAAGATAAATATGTGCACATTCATATTCTGTGCTGTGATTCTACAAAATTGTGTAAGATAAATGTGCACATTCATATTGTGTGCCGTGATTCTAAAGAATTGTGTAAGATAAATGTGCACATTCATATTGTGTGCTGCGATTCTAAAAAAATTGTGTAAGATAAATATGTGCACATTCATATTCTGTGCTGTGATTCTAAAAAAATATATATTTATCATATTAGGAAGCAATCAAACCATAATGCTTTAGAGAAACATATATCTCGCTATGGTGAAGAACACAATTTTAGGTTCAGAGCCCTTCAGTTGATTTCCCCTAACATAAGAGAAGGGGATATCAAGAATCACACCGAGTATAGAGAAAATAATTGGATCATTATACTTAGGGCGGTTAGGGGCCATGGTTTAAATGAAAGGGCAACGATAAAACCCTTACTTAAAAAACGTAGAATACCTAAATAGTTAAAAAGACTTAGATTGCAGGGTAATATGTATATAATCATATATCATGTTTTTATTTGTATGTATATATTTTTGTGTATAATGAGTTTAGCTGCTAGGATCCATGTCCCTATGTGTCAATATGTATACTTTTTATGTATATATGCACTAGCCAGATGTATACCTTTAAAAGTTTCTTAATTAGTAATTGATTGTGATTGGTTTCAGTGTTTTTGAATTTTTTATATAAGAACTTGGACTGAATGGTATGTTTGTCAGTCTGAAGAAGCTTTTAAGCAAAAGCGCTTACTGAATGTTCTTGCAATAATAAACAACTTTTGGTTTTAATTCTTTGTGGAACTTGGTTGCTTCATTACAATTACTATAATTCTGGAGATTATCTGCTTTTTTTGTAACAAAGTGTTTATCTTGTGGGTGTGTTGCTGTGTCTTTTTCATTCAAATGTGTAAGATAAACATGTGCACATTCATATTGTGTGCTGTGATTCTAAATAATTGTGTAAGATAAACATGTGCTCATTCATATTGTGTGCTGTGATTCTAAAAGATTTTTTAAGATAAACATGTGCATATTCATATTGTATGCTGTGATTCTAAAACATTGTGTAAGATAAATATGTGCAGTTTCATATTGTCTGCTGTGATTCTACAAAATTGTGCAAGATAAACGTGCACATTTATATTGTTTGCTGTGATTCTAAAAAAAATTGTGTAAGATAAATATGTGCACATTCATATTGTTTGCTCTTATTCTAAAAAATGGTGTAAGATAAACATGTGCACATTCATATTGTGTGCTGAGATTCTATAAACTTGTGTAAGATAAACGTGCACATTCATATTTTGTGCTGTCAGTCTAAAAAAAGTGTAAGATAAACATGTGCACATTAATATTCTGTGCTGTGATTCTAAAAATGTGTGTAAGTTAAACATTTGCACATTCATACTGTGTTCTGAGATTCGAAAAAATGTGTAAAGTAAACGTGCACATTAATATTATGTGCTGTGATTCTAAAAAATTGTGTAGGATAAACATGTGCACATTCAAATTGTGTGCTGTGATTCTAAACATATCGTGCAAGATAAATGTTCACATTCATATTGTGTGCTGTGATGCTAAAAATTGTGTAAGATAAATAAGTGCAGTTTCATATTGTGTGCAGTGATTCTAAAAATTGTGCAAGATAAAGATTTGCACATTCATATTGTGTGCTGTGATTCTAAAAAAATATGTAAGATAAACATGTGCACATTCATATTTTGTGCTGTGATTCTACAAAATCATGTAAGATAAACATGTGAACATTCATACTGTGTTCTGTGATTCTAAAAAATTGTGTAAGATAAACATGTGCACATTCACATTGTGTGCTGTGATTCTAAAAAATTGTGTAAGATAAACATGTGCACATTCACATTGTGTGCTGTGATTCTAAAAAAATTGTGTAGGATAAACATGTGCACATTCATATTGTGTGCTGTGATTCTAAAAACTGTGTAAGATAAACATGTGCACATTCATATTGTGTGCTGCGATTCTAAAAAATGTGTAAGATAAACATGTGTACATTCATATTGTGTGCTGTGATTCTAAAAAATTGCATAACATAAACATGTGCACATTCATATTGTGTGCTATGATTCTAAAAAAATTGTGTAAGATAAACATGTGAACATTCATATTGTGTGCTTTGATTCTAAAAAAATTGTGTAGGATAAACATGTGCACATTCATATTGTGTGCTGTGATTCTAAATAAATTGTGTAAGATAAACATGTGCACATTCATATTGTGTGCTGTGATTCTAAAAAATTGTGCAAGATAAACGTCCACATTCATATTGTGTGCTGTAATTCTAAATAATTGTGTAAGACAAACATGTCCACATTCATATTGTGTGCTGTGATTCTAAAAAATTGTGTAAGACAAATGTGCACATTCATATTGTGTGCTGTGATTCTAAAAAATTGTGTAAGATAAACGTGCACATTCAGATTGTGTGCTGTGATTCTAAAAAAATTGTGTAAGATAAACATGGGCACATTCATAATGTGTGGTGTGAGTTTGCAAAATTGTGTATGATAAACATGTGCACATTCATATTCTGTGCTGTGATTCTAAAAAATTGTGTAAGTTAAACATGTGCACATTCATATTGTGTGCTGTGATTCTAAAAAATTGTGTAACATAAACATGTGCACATTCGTGTTGTGTGCTGTGATTCTAAAAAAAATTGTGTAAGATAAAGATGTGCACATTCATATTGTGTGCTGTTATTCTAAAAAATTGTCTAAGATAAACATGCACATTTATATTGTGTGCTGTGATTCTATCAAATTGTGTAAGACAAATATCCCCCCACCTAAACACGCTGTTCATCCTCAGCCTCTGCACAGGCTACGTGCCCATAGAATGGTGCACAGCAATGGTTATTCTGTTCCACAAAATAGGAGCCACAACTGACCCTGGTAACCATTGCCCCATAAGCCTGACTAGCCTGGTCTGCAAGGCTATGGAGCGCATCATCATGGAACTCATTAACAAAGACATTGGGAACCTCCAAACACTTGACCCGGCCCAGTTCAGCTTTGTTAAGGGCAGATCATGCCTAATAAAACTGGTTGACTTCTTCGAGACAGTTAGCAAGGCCATAGATGAGGGAAAGGTGGTTCACACAGCCTACCTTGATCTTGCCAAGGCGTTCGACACCATTCCTCACTCGTGTATTATAGAAAAACTCACCAGCCTGAACATAAATCCCTACGTCACAAGATGGGTTGCCAACTGGCTTACAGACAGAACTCACACAGTAAGAATAGAGGGCTCCAGGTCTGACTCCAAACCAGTCACAAGTGGTGTCCCGCAAGTCTCAGTTCTGGGACCCCTACTGTTCGGCATATATTTCTCAGAAGTACAGGCAAACACAGGAGGACTATGGCTAAACAAGTTCGCCAATGACTGCAAACTGGGAGCCATAACTGACACTCCGGCTGACATGGGAATCCTCCAAAAAGGCCTTACTGAGACAGACACCTGGTGTTAAAGTCATGGCCTCAAGCTAAATACCAAAAAATGCATAGTCATCCCATTTGGGAAAAACGAAACACCCACGAATAACCACATAGGCGGCAGCCCCCTTAATACAGAAGAGGTAATAAAGATCTGGGGACCCAGGTAGATAGTAATCTCTCCTTTGACAATCATATTGCCAAAGTAGTTAGGCAATCCTTCTATGTGGCCCATCTAATTACTAAGGGGTTCGCATCTAGAAATAAAGAGGTTATAGTGCCCCTCTACTCATCACTCATCAGACCCATCATAGAGTACAATGCCCCATTTCGGATGTACCTCACAAGACACTTCCAACAGCTTGAAAGACCACAAAAGCACCTCACCAAGAGGATTACTGGCCTCAAACATATGTCCTATGCAGACCAACTGAAAAAACCCCGGCTGTACTCAGTGGCATATCGCTTACTCAGAGGTGATCTCTGCCTGACTTACAAAGCCATGTCCAACTCAGAATTGATGGACATGCTCCATCTAAAGAAATCCAAGTCACTGCCAGCCATGCGCTCTAGTGAGCTAAACCTCGCCACAACAATAAATAAAACATGCTGGAGGTATAGATTCCTGTCTCAGAGACTCCCCATGCTTTGGAACAAAATTCCTGACTACATTAGGCAGAGCCCCTCACTAACACTCTTCAAGAGAAGCCTTGACGAGTGGATGGGTAACAGAAAGTACACCCCTGGGATCATTTCATTGGCTCTGCTTGACAGAGGCTCAGTTAATTAGTCAATGGGGCGGCAAAAGCCGACACACTCTGGCTAGGCTTATAAATGCCCATGGACAGATAGCCTAGTACCTACCTGTGAACCTATGAACCTATGTGCAGTTTCATATTGTGCGCTATGATTCTAAAAAGTGTGTAAGATAAACATGTGCACATTCTTATTGTGTGCTGTGATTCTAAAAAATTGTGTACATTCATATTATGTGCTGTGATTTTAAAAAATTGTGTCAGATAATTGTGCACATTCATATTGTGTACTGTGATTCTAAAATAATTGTGTAAGACAAACGTGCACATTGATAATGTGTGCTGTGATTCTAAAAAATGTGTAACATAAACATGTGCACATTCATATTGTGTACTGTGATTCTACAAAATTGTGTAAGATAAACATGCACATTTATATTGTGTGCTGCGATTCTAAAGAACTGTGTAAGATAAATATGTGCACATTCATATCGTGTGCTGTGATTCTAAAACATTGTGTAAGATGAATTTGTGCAGTTTCATATTGTGCACTGTGATTCTACAAAATTGTATAACATAAACATGTGCACATTTATATTGTTTGCTGTGATTCTAAAAAAATTGTGTAAGATAAATGTGCACATTCATATTGTGTGCTCTGATTCTAAAAAATTGTGTAAGATAAACATGTGCACATTGATATTGTGTGCTGAGATTCTATAAACTTGTGTAAGGTAAACGTGCACATTCATAATGTGTGCTGTGATTCTAAAACATTGTGTAAAATAAACATGTGCAGTTTGTTTCATATTGTGTGCTGTGATTCTACAAAATTGTGTAAGATAAGTATGTTCATATTCATATTGTGTGCCGTGATTAAAAAAATTGCTTAAGATAAGTATGTGCATATTCTTATTGTGTGCTGTGATTCTTAAAAATTGTGTAAGATAAATTTGTGCACATTCAAGTTGTGCCATGATTCTAAAAAATTGTGTAAAAGAAATGTGCATATTCATATTGTGTGCTGTGATTCTAAAACATTGTGTAAGAGAAACATGTATATATTCATATTCTATGCTGTGATTCTAAAAATTGTGTAAGATAAATGTACACATTCATATTGTATACTGTGATTGTAAAAAATTGTGTAAGATAAATATGTGCACATTCATATTGTGTGGTGTGATTTTAAAAATTGTGTAAGATAAATATGTGCATAGTCATATTTTGTGATATGTTTTTTAAAAATTGTGTAAGATAAACATGTGCATATTCATATTGTGTGCCGTGATTCTAAAAAATTCTGCAAGATAAATATGTGCACATTCATATTGTGTGCTGTGAATCTTAAAAATTGTGTAAGATAAATATGTGCACATTCATATTGTGTGCTGTGATTCTAAAACATGTGTAAGACAAATGTGCATTTTCATACTGTGTCCTGTGATTCTAAAAAAATGTGTAAGATAAACATGTCCTTATTCATATTGTGTTCTGTTAATCTAAAAATTGTGTAGGACAAACATGTGCACATTCATATTGTGCGCTGTGATTCTATAAACTTGGGTAAGATAAACGTGAATATTCATAATGTGTGCTGTGATTCTAAAAAATTGTGTAACATAAACATGTGCACATTCATATTGTGTGCTGTGATTCTAAAAAATTGTGTAAGATAAACATGTGCACATTCATATTGTGTGCTATGATTCTAAAAGATGGTGTAAGATAAATATGTGCACATTCATATTGTGTGCTGTGATTCTAAAACATTGTGTAAGATAAATAGGTGCAGTTTCATATTGTGTGCTGTGATTCTACATAATTGTGTAAGATAAACATGTGCACATTCATATTATGTGCTGTGATTCTAAAAAACATTATGTACGATAAACATGTGCACGTTCATATTGTGTGCTGTGTCTCTAAAAGATTGTGTACTATAAACATGTGCACATTCATATTGTGTGCTGTGATTCTAAAACATTGTGTAAGATAAACATGTGCAGTTTCATATTGTATGCTGTGATTCTACAAAATTGTCTAAGATAAACAGTTGCACATTCATATTGTGTGCTGTGATTCTAAAAAAAATTGTGCAAGATAAACATGTCCACATTCATATTTTGTGCTGTGATTCTAAAAAAATGTGTAACATGAACACGTGCACATTCATATTGTGTGTTGTTATTCTAAAAAATTGTGTAAGATAAACATGCACATTTGTATTGGTTGCTGTGATTCTAAAGAATTGTGTAAGATAAACATGTACGCATTCATATTGTGTGCAGTGATTCTAAAAAATTGTGTAAGATAAATATGGGCACTTTCATATGGTGTGGTGTGAGTAAAGAAATGTGTAATATAAATGTGCACATTCATATTGTGTGCTGTGATTCTAAAAAAATGTGTAAGATAAACATATATACATTCATATTGTGTGCTGTCATTCTAAAAAATTGTGTAACATAAACATGTGCACATTCATATTGTGTGCTGTGATTCTACAAAATTGTGTAAGATAAACATGCACATTCATATTGTGTGCTGTGATTCCAAAAAATTTGTGTAAGATAAACATGTGCACATTCATATTGTGTGCTGTGATTCTAAAAAACTGTGTAACATAAACATATGCACATTCATATTGTATGGTGTGAGTCTAAACAAATGTGTAATATAAACATGTGCACATTCGTATTGCATGCTGTGATTCTAAAAGATTTTTTAAGATAAACATGTGCATATTCCTATTGTATGCTGTGATTTTAAAACATTGTGTAAGATAAATATGAGCAGTTTCATATTGTGTGATGTGATTCTGCAAAATTGTGCAACATAAACATGTGCACGTTTATATTGTGTGCTGTGATTCTAAAAAAATTGTGTATGATAAACATGTGCACATTCATATTGTGTGCTGTGATTCTTCATATTATGTGCTGTGATTCTACAACATTTTGTAAGGTAAACGTGTACATTCATATTGTCTGCTGTGATTCTATAAACTTGTGTAAGATAAATGTGACATTCATATTGTGTGCTGTGAGTTTAAAAAATCGTGTATGACAAACATGTGCACATTCATATTCTGTGCTGTGATTCTAAAAAATTGTGTAAGTTAAACATGTGCACATTCATATTGTGTGCTATGATTCTAAAAAATTGTGTAACATAAACATGTGCACATTCGTATTGTGTGCTGTGATTCTAAAAAAATTGTGTAAGATAAAGATGTGCGCATTCACATTGTGTGCAGTGATTCTAAAAAATTGTGTAAGATAAACATGCACATTTATATTGTGTGCTGTGATTCTATCAAGTTGTGAAAGACAAATAACCCCCACCTCAACACGCTGTTCATCCTCAACCTCTGCACAGGCTACATGCCCATAGAATGGCGCACAGCAATGGTTATTCTGCTCCACAAAAAAGGAGCCACAACTGACCCTGGTAACCATTGCCCCATAAGCCTGACTAGCCTGGTCTGCAAGGCTATGGAGCGCATCATCATGGAACTCATTAACAAAGACATTGGGAACCTCCAAACACTTGACCCGACCCAGTTCGGCTTTGTTAAGGGCAGATCATGCCTAATAAAACTGGTTGACTTCTTCGAGACAGTTAGCAAGGCCATAGATGAGGGAAAGGTGGTTCACACAGCCTACCTTGATCTCGCCAAGGCGTTCGACACCATTCCTCACTCATGTATTATAGAAAAACTCACCAGCCTGAACATAAATCCCTATGTCACAAGATGGGTTGCCAACTGGCTTACAGACAGAACTCACACAGTAAGAATAGAGAGCTCCAGGTCTGACTCCAAACCAGTCACAAGTGGTGTCCCGCAAGTCTCAGTTCTGGGACCCCTACTGTTCGGCATATATTTCTCAGAAGTACAGGCAAACACAGGAGGGCTATGGCTAACCAAGTTCGCCAATGACTGCAAACTGGGAGCCATAACTGACACTCTGGCTGACACGGGCATCCTCCAAAAAGGCCTTACTGAGACAGACACCTGGTGTCAAAGTCATGGCCTCAAGCTAAATGCCAAAAAATGCATAGTCATCCCATTTGGGAAAACAAACACCCAAATAACCACATAGGCGGCAGCCCCCTTAATACAGAAGAGGTAATAAGAGATCTGGGGACCCAGGTAGATAGTAATCTCTCCTTTGACAATCATATTGCCAAAGTAGTTAGGCAATCCTTCTATGTGGCCCATCTAATTACTAAGGGGTTCGCATCTAGAAATAAAGAGGTTATAGTGCCCCTCTACTCATCACTCATCAGACCCATCATAGAGTACAATGCCCCATTTCGGATGTACCTCACAAGACACTTCCAACAGCTTGAAAGACCACAAAAGCACCTCACCAAGAGGATTACTGGCCTCAAACATATGTCCTATGCAGACCAAATGAAAAAACTCCAGCTGTACTCAGTGGCATATCGCTTACTCAGAGGTGATCTCTGCCTGACTTACAATGCCATGTCCAACTCAGAATTGATGGACATGCTCCATCTAAAGAAATCCAAGTCACTGCCAGCCATGCGCTCTAGTGAGCTAAACCTCGCCACAACGATAAATAGAACATGCTGGAGGGATAGATTCATGTCACAGAGACTCCCCATGCTTTGGAACAAAATTCCTAACTACATTAGGCAGAGCCCGTCACTAACACTCTTCCAGAGAAGCCTTGACGAGTGGATGGGTAACAGAAAGTACACCCCTGGGATCATTTCATTGGCTCTGCTTGACAGAGGCTCAGTTAATTAGTCAATGGGGCGACAAAAGCCAACACACTCTGGCTAGGCTTATAAATGCCCACAGGCAGATAGCCTAGTACCTACCTATGAACCTATGAACCTATGTGCAGTTTCATATTGTGCGCTATGATTCTAAAAAGTGTGTAAGATAAACATGTGCACATTCTTATTGTGTGCTGTGATTCTAAAAAATTGTGTACATTCATATTATGTGCTGTGATTTTAAAAAATTGTGTCAGATAATTGTGCATTCATATTGTGTACTGTGATTCTAAAATAATTGTGTAAGACAAACGTGCACATTGATAATGTGTGCTGTGATTCTAAAAAATGTGTAACATAAACATGTGCACATTCATATTGTGTACTGTGATTCTACAAAATTGTGTAAGATAAACATGCACATTCATATTGTGTGCTGCGATTCTAAAGAACTGTGTAAGATAAATATGTGCACATTCATATCATGTGCTGTGATTCTAAAACATTGTGTAAGATAAATTTGTGCAGTTTCATATTGTGCACTGTGATTCTACAAAATTGTATAGCATAAACATGTGCACATTTATATTGTTTGCTGTGATTCTAAAAAAAATTGTGTAAGATAAATGTGCACATTCATATTGTGTGCTCTGATTCTAAAAAATTGTGTAAGATAAACATGTGCACATTGATATTGTGTGCTGAGATTCTATAAACTTGTGTAAGGTAAACGTGCACATTCATAATGTGTGCTGTGATTCTAAAACATTGTGTAAAATAAACATGTGCAGTTTGTTTCATATTGTGTGCTGTGATTCTACAAAATTGTGTAAGATAAGTATGTTCATATTCATATTGTGTGCCATGATTAAAAAAAATTGCTTAAGATAAGTATGTGCATATTCTTATTGTGTGCTGTGATTCTTAAAAATTGTGTAAGATAAATATGTGCACATTCAAGTTGTGCCATGATTCCAAAAAATTGTGTAAAAGAAACGTGCATATTCATATTCTATGCTGTGATTCTAAAAATTGTGTAAGATAAATGTACACATTCATATTGTATACTGTGATTGTAAAAAATTGTGTAAGATAAATATGTGCACATTCATATTGTGTGGTGTGATTTTAAAAATTGTGTAAGATAAATATGTTCATAGTCATATTTTGTGATATGGTTTAAAAAATTTTGTAAGATAAACATGTGCATATTCATATTGTGTGCCTTGATTCTAAAAAATTCTGCAAGATAAATATGTGCACATTCATATTGTGTGCTATGAATCTTAAAAATTGTGTAAGATAAGTATGTGCACATTCACGTTGTGCCATGATTCCAAAAAATTGTGTAAGAGAAACGTGCATATTCATATTGTGTGCTGTATTTCTAAAAAATTGCGTAAGAGAAACGTGCATATTCATATTGTGTGCTGTGATTCTAAAAAAAATGTGTAAGAGAAATATGTGCTTATTCATGTTGTATGCTGTCATTCTAAAATATTGTGTAAGATAAACGTGCACATTCATATTATGTGCTGTGATTGTAAAAAGTTGTGTAAGATGAATATGTGCACATTCATTTTAGGTGCTGTGATTCTAAAAGTTTGTGTAAGACAAACATGCACATTCATATTGTGTGCTGTGATTATAAAAAGTTGTGTAAGATAAACCTTTTCACATTCATATTGTTTGGTGTGATTCTAAAAATTGTATAAGAAAAACGTGCATATTTATGTTGTCTGGTGTTATTCACAGATTTGTGTAAGATAGACATGTGCATATTAATATTGTGTGGTGTGATTCTAAAAAAAATTGTGTAAGATAAATATGTGCATAGCCATAATGTGTGGTGTGATTCTAAAAATTTGTGTAAGTTAAACATGTGCACATTCATATTGTTTGGTGTGATTCTAAAAAATCTTGTAAGATAAATATGAGGATATTCATATTGTGTGCTGTTATTCTAAAAAATTGTGTAAGATAAATATGTGCACATTCATATTGTGTGCTGCGATTCTAAAAAAAAATGTGTAAGATAAATGTGCACATTCATATTGTGTGCTGTGATTCTAAAAATTTGTGTAAGATAAACGTGCACATTTATATTGTATGCTGTGATTCTAAAAAAATTGTGTAAGATAAATATGTGCATATTCATAATGTGTGGTGTGAGTCTAAAAAATTGTGTAAAACAGATATGTGCACATTCATATTATATGCCGTAATTCTAAAAAAATTGTGTAAGATAAATGTGTGCATATTCATATCATGTGGTGTTATTCTCAAAAGTTGTGTATGATAAATGTGCGCATATTCATATTTTGTAGTTTGATTCTAACAAATTGTGTAAGATAAACATGTGCACATTCATATTTGTTGGTGTGATTCTAAAAATTTGTGTAAGATAAATATTTGCATATTTATAATGTGTGGTGTGATTCTAAAAAATTTTGTAAGATAAACATGCACATATTCATATTCTGTGGTGTGATTCTAAAAATTGTGTAAGATAAATATGTGCGTATTCATAATGTCATCACTAAATGTATGTAAATAAACACAAATGCTTCTCTCATCTCTCCTCCATTTTGAAAGGGAAAAAAAAGGACTCATACATAAAATAGCTGTCATATGAATAGAAATGCAACAAATCTGTTGGAAAAATATGTATTAATGTGTGTATGCTTAACACCAATTAATAATCAAGTGATTTAATACGCTTTTCATTCTATTTTTCATGCACTGTGTTATATATAAATTGAGTTTCATATGAGTTTGAAAAAGATGCCTTTTGAAAACTGCAGTATGCTTTCTGAAACTTGCAAGATGCCCTCTGACCTAGTAATTGCTAGCACAGCAATATTCATGTTTATGCTTTTTGGAAATGTACTTGAGAAGCAGGTGTTTATCTACTAGGTCAGGAATGAATGAATGAACAATACTAGATTCTGTAAATGTAATGCTTTTAAACAATCAGCTCTGTTCGAAGCATGACAACATGTGCAGCTGCAGTAGCTTAGAGATAAGGTAGACAAAGGATTATTAGAGAAATGAACTTTTAGCATTGTGTTTGAATTAGCCATAGTACCTTGAATGGTAACATAACATGTATCTAACTGGTAATAATCAAGGCCATGTTGTTTTCCTCAGGAAGTTTCACATAAAAATTGATAAATCAGCAGACATTCGTGGGAATGATGGTCAACAGATGATGATGAAAAAGGTGGTAATCTGTTACGTCAGCTTGGTAGGCCATGTCTAGTTAGAGAATGTATAAAAATGAAAGTATTTCCTGTTTCTGGTTAGACAAACTCTGTAATAGCATGTTTTTGTCTCCTTGCTGCAAGATTAAAGTGCCTTAACCTGAACCTACCGTGTTTTGATCATTTTTAAAGTATATTTTTCCTTTGACAAAGTACCTCTCGCTTTTGGCCTAGGTCAGAATTGGGCCCGGTGGCATGCATCCGTACGGAGAAGAGGCCAAATCGGCTCTTCTGTCTTGAAAGACCTCCGACTGAATTGTCATTCGAAAGAGGCCAGCCACTGTTTCTGATCTGGGATTGGAGGACGAGTCAATGATCCGGTGGATCAACTCACGGAGGGTCAGGTAAGGAATTACCTTATTTCTGTTTTAAGATCAGGGACTAGTTACAGAACTGTTTTTTGTCAGGAAGATTTGCATGTGCAGATCAGGGACAAAAAAGGGGTTACTGTTTTTGTCATAGATCAGGGAAACAGAATAGGTAGGCAGTTATTCT
This sequence comes from Protopterus annectens, assembly GCF_019279795.1. Lineage (NCBI taxonomy): Eukaryota > Metazoa > Chordata > Ceratodontiformes > Protopteridae > Protopterus > Protopterus annectens. Next base: position 779,542,981 of record NC_056751.1, on the reverse strand, counting down.
AGATAAACTGTGAAAAGGTATAGAACTGTGGTACCACATGATAAGAAGGGTTACGTAACAATTTACAGCTTAGCTAAGGCAACAATGGGAAATCAGTGCACGAAAAGTTCCCGGGACCCACCCCTAAATGAAGACGCGAAATATATGCAATTACAGCGTGCCAACAATGTTAAGTATTATACAAAATGGGTTGACAAGTATAAATTCGATGGTAATTTAGATAAACTCACACTTATTAAACTTGTCAGGCAACTAAAAGCAGATGCAAAAGGTCAATTAAAAAAGCAACGGCAATTAGGAGTCCCTCAGGCGCATAGGTGGCTTGAGGAAGCAAATCGCAGGGAACAAAAGATGAAAAATTCAAAAATTATGTTTTTAGATAAAGAAGATAATAACTTGGTAATAGCAATGGCCCCTCCTTTGCCCCCTCTGCTACTCTTACTGGAATATGAAGCAAGTGGACAAGCTGATCCACCTCCGCTATACCCAGCTGTTTCCACAGCATCAAAACCATTTGTCAGGGATCCCATCGAGACAAGGTCTCGAACCCGCGACTTGAGAAGGGAGATTGAACTATGTGAAATAAATAGGAAATCGCAAGCTATGAGCGAGGAAGAAATATGTCCACTCATAGAAGTACCAAATCCTCAGGCAGGACAGGCAGGACAGGATCCAAATCTTTTAGTTTATAGAACGTGGACACCGGAAGATGTCCGGAAAGCCACGGAGGGAATTCCCCATCCGACAGTGAATTTTCAAAAATTTTTAGAAGACTTACAGGGTATGAGATTAAGGTACATTTGAATGGAGAAGAAGTAGAAAAAGTAGTTAGACAAATTGTAGGTCCAGATTGGCACATGATCAGTGGCGACTGGAATCCTCGTGATGCACAGCTTAAACCACTCCCACATACTAATGCAGAATTGGATGGCAGGGTGAAAGGTCTGACAGACCGAATCTGTGAAAAGTGGAAGCCTAGGGCTGATTGGACTTGCATAAATCAGTGCATTCAACAAGAAGGTGAAACAATTGATAGATATTATGCTAGATTATTAGAGTGTTTTAATAACCACAGCGGACTGCAGATACCAGAAAATCAGACAAATGATTCCCCTTATGAGCAGCAGCTGAAGAATGCATTCTTGAAGGGTAGATAACTCCCATTAGCAGCTTTATTACAAAGCACATGGTAGATCATCATACGAGTAGATTGCAGCCATTACTCGAATATGCAAGACATGTGGAGAGACATTTTAATAGCAAAAAGAAAAAGAAAACTCAAGTATTTTCAGCAGAAGATGGGTCAGAAGTATTTGTAGTACAAACTGGGAGAAAGGGTAAGAAAAGTACCCAGGGAAATAAACAATCTGACAAGCGATCAGAAGATTTTGAAGAAAGGAAAAAAAGAGGTGAATGTTTTAAATGCGGGAAAAAAGGACATTTAGCAAGGGATTGCAGGCTAAATAAGAAGGTGACTACAGAAAATAAGGAAGATGAGGAATGACTATATGATAGTCAGGAATCATTGGATGAAAATGAACAGGAAAAGACAATTGCAAATGTGATAGAAGGAGAAGAGAATGTACATTTATTTATTTATTTATTTATTTATTTATTTATTTATTTATTTGCAGTTGGTTTACCAGGATAGTCCATTGGGCCAAAAGAACCCGTTTTCAATGGAGTCCTGGGGAGAAAAGCTCCAATATAGACAAAATTAGGTACATACAATAACTACAAGATAATTATACAGAGTAGAGATAAAAATTAATACATTTAGGCTTAAATTTGACAAAACATTCAAAGATGGGGAGAAAAGCTGTGATATAGACAGAATTAAGTAGATGCTGTAACTACAAGACAATTATACAGGGTAGAGATAAAACATTAATACATTAGGCATAAATTTGAGAAACATTCAGAAATAAAAACAGTATTGAGATATGCAATCAGGGAAGTTATTGAAGAAGAAACTCAGAGGGTCTTTGTTAAATAACTATAGTGAGGAAACATGGGCTTTAATAGGATAAGTGTGAGGGGAGATGGAATGTTACAGATCTATGAGGGGAGGGAGCAAGAACAATCCCATTGGGATTTTAGATGTGTATGAAGTGATTTTTTGAACATGTATTTGTTAGTGATAGTACGAATGGATGGAGGAAGTGAGTTCCATAGACGGGCAAGGTTAAAAGATAGTAATTGTTTGCCTGGGGGATGACATGGTTTGTGTACTATTAATAGGTTTTGGTTGTTAGACCTTAGGACTCTGTTTGGTAGGTGCATTCTGAAGGCAGAAGACAGGGAGGGACAAAGAGAAGGACTGGAAATGAGCTTATGAGCGAAAGTCAACTGAATATATGTAAGCTGGTTTGGTAATTCAAGCCAGTTTAATTTTTGAAGGGAAGAACAATGGTGGGTAGAGGACCTGTGGCTGTTGGCGAATTTGGCTATTTTGTTATAGCAGGAAGAAAGTTGTTTTTTTAGGGAGGCCTGAAGATTAGTCAGTAATGGAGCACCATAGAGAAGGGAGGGAATGAGAAAAGAGGAAGCGAGTGTGATTTTGGAGGAGCTTGTAAGGTATTGGTTCTGACGGTAGAGCATGCCTAGTTTTTGATGGGTTTTTTTTATATTTAGTAGTAGATGGGAATTGTAAATAAGTCTATGAATTTGTAGACATTGAGGAAAGTGAAATTTTGGACCTAGCCTTATTGAGCCTAGAGCTTTACTTAGCAGATACAAAACCGGAAGTGACGCTTCTGGTAGAGGTGAGGGAAATCAAATTTTTGTGTGACTCAGGGGCTTCACGAACCCTGATACACCCTTCCAAATTACCAGAAGATTCAGAATCACCAGATTATATACTAGTGAAAGCAGCTAATGGACAGCTGTATCGGGAACCACTCTCCCATGACATAGCAATAACAGACCCCATTTCAGGAATGACCCAGAGAAGTAAAATTGTAGTTTCTGCGAAATGCCCAGTAAACCTTTTGGGTAGAGACTTAATGCAGATATTTGGCATAGCCATAGTTATAACCATGCAGGGTATGGAAGCACAGCGACAAATGGATACTTTTGTAGTGCGACTGGAGGGTGAGACATATTATTGGTACAGCCAGGACTTGGTTACGACTGGTCCAGGGGCAGTAACCGAAGAACTGATGAACATAGCCATCAGTAAATCCCCCTCCCTCGACATCGACAAACAGCATTTGTTGCATTGTACTCTATATTACTGTAATAAACCAGGACCTGATAAAGAATATGAGCAAGAATTGTTTCAGAACCATGCAAACAGACTAGTGTTGTGAAACTTGTACTGGGACGCAGAAGGAAACAGTGTAGTAAGCTGTTCATTGCCCCATGAATTTTTTGGACTTTACAAATCTAATCAATTGCCACATGTTAGCTTAACTAAGAATAGAAATTTGAAATGGGCAGACTTAGGAGAAAAAGTTACAAGGTGGGAAAAGCAGACAGAATTAGAACTCTCCTCACAAGGAGTACAGAAACAGAAATTAAATTGGATAACACAGACACACCCAGCTGTTCACTCACAGGCTAGTGAGAATAGCTGAGAATTACTCTTACTGGAGGAAGAGGAGAAAGCCTTGCAAAACATACCAGAGACTCTCTGGTCAACTGGGAAATCAGATGTAGGACTAATACGAACAGCAGGACCAGTTACTATTACGCCAAAGTCAGCATTTAGACCTCAGAAAAGACAGTATCCCTTGAGAAAGGATGCAGAGATAGGGATCAAACCTATAATAGCAGCCTTACTCAAGGAAGGAGTCTTAATAGAATCTCCCGATTCACCATGTAATACACCCTTATTTCCTGTCAGGAAAGCAAACGGGGAATGGCGTATGGTCCAAGATTTACAAGCTGTAAATAATGCAGTTATACCCAGGGCACCAACGGTGCCAGATCCACACACCTTACTGAATGATTTAAAACCTCAGCAGAAGTATTTTTCTGCGGTAGATATTAGTAATGCATTTTTCTCAATACCGATGCACCCCAACAGCCAACATTGGTTTGTATTTACATTTCAGGGGAAACGGTATACATATACGAGATTACAACAAGGATATTGTGAAAGTCCAACACTATTTGCACAAGAAATGGCAAGCAACTTGGCAGGATTTATCCCACTGAAAGGTAGTCAGATTCTACTTTATGTAGACGACATTTTGCTGGTAGCCCCCACCCAGCAAGTAAAGAAGACACCATAGCATTATTACAATTTTTAGCTACTCAAGGACACAAAGTGAACAAAAACAAACTACAACTTTGGAGAAAACAAGTTAAGTACTTGGGATATGTAATATCCAAGGAAGGTAGAATATTAGATGAAGATAGAAAAACAGCAATATTACAAGCACCTAGACCAACTACCAAGAAGGAAATTATGTCCTTTCTGGGAACTACTAATTTTTGTTGGAGTTAGATACCAAATTATGCTTTGGAATCTGCTCCACTGGCCAATTTAATATTTAAAAAGCCGATAGCAGCACAGGATTTGTTACAATAGACACCAGAAGCAGAAGCAGCTTTCTGCAAGCTAAAACAACTGATAGCATCATCCTTAGTTTTAGGATTACAGAACTATCATAAGCAATTTTTTCAAACTGTAGACTGTAAGCAGGGTTATATGACATTTATTTTATTATTTATTTATTATATTTGACATTTGTTGACCGGGCTAGTCTAGCTGGATACATGTCCATTTTCAGTAGAGGCCCGGGGAGAAAAGCTCCACAGATAAGAGAATACAGGATACATCAGTACTGACACAGCGGCATGGGGACAAGCAACGCCCCATAGCTTACTATTCATCACAGTTAGACCCAGTGGTGCGGTCCCTGCCCCACTGTGTACAAGCAGTAGTTGCAGCTGCGATGGCAGTGCAGGCTTCGGCCTCAGTAGTGTTATTCCACCCTCTCACATTGAGAGTGCCTCATGCAGTCGCAATTATTTTACTGCAAGAAAAAGTAGCATATCTTTCTCCTGCTAGACATCTTTCCTGTATTACCATACTGTTGAGCCAACCTCATATGACAATTGAACGATGCACAACTTTGAATCCGTCAACCTTGCTCCAAACCCCTGCGGATGGCAAACTGCACTGCTGCCTGCAGGAGATTGAGCAAAAGACATTACCCAGACAAGATCTTACAGATGTTCCCTTGGATGATGCCGAGGTGACATACTATGTGGACGGCTCATGCAGGAGGGGTCCTACAGGACAGATCCTAGTGGGGTATGCAGTCGTTTCTGATACTGAAACTTTAGAAGCAAAATCTTTGCCACACCATTTATCTGCGCAAGCAGCAGAATTGATTGATTTGACAAGGGCATGCACCTTAGAAGAAGGTAAGAAAGTGAATATTTATACTGACAGTCAATATGCGTTTTCTACTGCACATGTTTTTGCGCAGCAGTGGAAAATAGAGGAATGATCACATCAACTGGTAAACCAATTAATCATGCACAATTCATTTTAGATTTGTTTGACTCATAGGTACATAGGTTCATAGGTTCATACTAGGCTATCTGCCCTGGGGCAATTATAAGCCTAGCCCGATTCTGTATGGCTTACGCCACCCCTTGACTTGAGTATACTGTGACCTTTTTAAGGTTTAGTTTACTGTGCCTCTGTCTAATAGTGACACAGGAGTAATCCCTGGGACAAACCTACGATCCCCCATCCACCTATCGAGATTCTTCTTGAAGAGATTCAGTGAGGTGCTCTGCCTCACATGAACTGGAATTCTATTCCAGAGTGAAGGGAGCCTCTGGGTTATGAACCTGTCCCTCCAGCAAGTTCTATTTATTTCTCTGTTGAGGTTCAAGTCCCTCGAGCATGTGGCTCTAAGGGATTTAGATTTACCGAGGTGGAGCATGTCCATTAATTCTAGATTTGACACAGCTTTGTATGTCAGGCATAGATCGCCTCGAAGTAGGCGGTATGCAACTGAGTAGAGCTGGAGTTTTTTTAACCGAGCAGCATATGGCATCTGTTTGAGACCCTTGATCCTCTTGGTGAGATACTTTTGGGGTCTTTCTAATTGCTGCAGGTGTCAGGTAAGGTACATCCCAAAAGGGGCATTGTATTCTATGATGGGCCTGATGAGGGATGAATAAAGCACGATTACCTCTCTTGATCTAGATGTGAAACCCTTCGTGATGAGGTGGGCTATGTAGAAGGTCTTTCTAACCACTTTGGCAATGTGGTTTTCAAAGGAGAGATTGCTATCAACTTGGGTCCCCAGGTCCCTAATAACTTTCTCTGTACGTAATGGGTTTCCACCTATGTGGTAATTTGTGGGCACATTGTTTTTGCCAAAGGGTATGACTATAAATTTTTTGGCATTTAGCTTTAAACCATGGTGCTGGCACCAGTTATCTGTCTCTGTGAGACCTTTTTGAAGGATGTTTGTGTCAGCTGGAGAGTTGATTATGGCGCCCAGTTTGCAGTCGTCTGCAAACTTGGTGAGCCATGGTCCTCTCACATTTGCCTGTACCTCAGAAAAGTATATACCAAACAAGAGTTGTCCCAGGACAGAACCCTGTGGGACACCACTTGTGACCGGTTTCGAGTCTGACATGGCTCCAGCAACTCTCACTCTGTGGGTTCTGTCTTTGAGCCAGTTTGCGACCCATCTTGTGACATAGGGGTTTATATTTAAGCTGGATAGCTTATCTATGATGCCCGCGTGGGGTATTGTGTCAAATGCCTTTGCAAGGTCCAGATAGGTTGTGTGGACTACCTTCCCTTCATCTATGGCTTTGGTGACTGTTTCGAAGAAGTCAACCAGGTTCAAAAGGCAGGATCTGCCCTTGACAAAGCTGAACTGGGTAGGATCTAGTGTCTGTACGTCCCCAATGTCTTTGTTTATGAGCTCCATGATGATCCTCTCTATAGCCTTGCAGACTAAGCTAGTCAGGCTTATGGGGCGATAGTTTCCAGGGTCCGTAGAGGCTCCACCTTTGTGGAGTATTCAGTTACTTCAAAAAATAGCTATTTGCAAATGCGTAGCTCACACTAAGCAACAGGATAAGATTTCAAAAGGTAATGTGCGGGCTGATACAGCTGCGAAACAGGCAGATTCAGCCTCAGAAGCTTTTCTTTTGAGTGAGGAATTACAACCTCTGAGACTTTAGATTTAGAAATGTTAAAAACAATGCAGCCACTTACTACAAATGTAGAAAAACAAAAATGGATAAAATGAGGAGCAATCCTTGAAAAGGGACTGTACATCTCCAAGGAAAAGAAACCAATTTTGCCATCTAACTTGTTTAGATATGCAGCTTTGTTGAGCCATGGGCAGAGCCATGTCTCAACAGGGGGGGGTGGTGCAGTTAGTGAATCAAGTGTTTACAACCTATGGATTTACAAATTATACTAAAAATTTTTGTGCATGTAACAAGCATCATGCACAAGGGGCATTAAAACCTAAGCAAGGGAGTTTCCCTACACCACCGTATAAGTTTCATACTATTTGTATGGATTTCATAGAACTGAATAAATGCGAGAATAAAAAGTATTGCCTTATCATTATAGATATGTTTTCCAAATGGGTGGAAGCTTTTCCAACTAAAAATCCAGATGCAGCTACTGTTGCAAAGGTCCTTGTTAAAGAAATTATTCCCAGATTTGGCATACCGGAAAAGATTTATAGTGATAACGGTACACATTTTGTGAACCAAACAGTACAGCAACTTAGTCGTTATTTTGGAATATCGTTAAAAAATCACTGCGCTTACCACCCCCAATCTGCAGGGTTAGTAGAGAGGCATAATGGGGTGTTGAAGGGTAAGCTTAGGAAGTTGATGAGTGATACACAAAAGAACTGGGTGCACTGTTTGCCTTTAGCACTGTTGAGCATGAGAACTTTTCCAAATGCAAAGGGATTAACTCCTTTTGAAACTTTGTTTTGGAGGGCATATTATACACCTCAGTGGAAACCTCTCATGTCTGCAGAGCAGGAGGCTGACAGTTCACTTGCAGGGTATATGAGACGATTTTTGAATAACAAACATTTGCAGTTAAATTCTGTTTCAGATAAAGAACAACCGAAATTGGAAGCACCAGTAGCCCCAGGCACCTGGGTCTGGGTGAAGATTGTGAAGAAAAAGAACTGGAGTTCTCTGAAGTGGGAAGGACCGTACCAGGTACTGCTGTCGACACCCACTGCAGTCAAGATCGCAGAGCGAGCTTCCTGGATTCATTTGGCACACTGTAAATTGGTTAAGAACTTTGAATTGGACAAAAACTTTGTTACTGTTGAACAACGAGGACATAATGGCTAGGTACAAAGTAAATAGAGACAATGAACAACCTCAGAAAACTTGTATGATCATTTTGATAGCTATGCTAATCACATTGTTCTTTTTGTTGTGGCCATTCCTTTTTCCTGCCACAAAGGTTGAACTGATTAAATGTAATGAGCCAAACATAGACTGGCATCCAATCTTTAACACTTATCAGGCAATTACACGTGTGTATGCTGAGACTTTTAATGTTTCGAACTGCTGGGTCTGCATGGCCATACCAACAGCATACAGGGGTTTATTGATGGCTGCTATCCCCCTGGGGATCAATGAGACCTGGGAAAATCTGTTTTTTGACACAGTTGCTATTAAAGCATATAATAAGCTAGCACTGTATTTGCCTGTAACACAAAAAGGAATTGTATGTTTTTACAAAAATGATACCATCCAAGTGGGATGGAGCAAGTGCAACGTTACCGTACAGTATAAGTGTTATATAAAAGCAAATGGTTTAGGTGGAACTTGTAGTACAGATTATGATTCATTTTTAAAATCTATGCATAAGACTCTTGATCAGGTACAACGTAATCCTGTACTTCTTAAACAGTTATCTGTAATAGATAGGAAAATGCTTCATGCAAGGCAGTCATTTCGCAACAAAGTAACAACAAAAGTAGAAGACTGTTATTTTGTGTGTGGTAAAAAGGCATATGAATGGTTACCTGAGAATTGGTCTGGCAGTTGTTTTTTGGGATACCTGGTCCCGGCCATACGGCACACTGCAGTTTTGCCTCAGGGAAATCTTCGGAATACCCAAGGTGTAACTAAAAAGACTGTTAAGAAACCTGAGAATCCAGTGGGACAGATCGAAGCAGGCTGGAAAGACCATTGCGATGTGGGAGCCAAACTTGCGCACATGGACTTGAGTGATGCTGTCATATCGTGGGCAGGCATATTACCAGCATATGGTGCAGTTAAATCGATTTGGGAACTGTGGAAACTGTCTAAACTTCTCGAAGTAATGAGCAATGCGACTTTTTCTGCTCTTGAACTGATAACTGATGAACTGAATGCCATGAGAACTGTAGTACTCCAAAACCGAATGGCTCTTGACTTCACCCTAGCGGTGAGGGTGGGACATGCGCTTTAATCAAAGAAGAATGCTGTGCATTTATTCCTGATCATCAGCATGAGATTAACAATCATCTCGAGGTGATTCAGCAAGTGTTGGCCATGACCAAACCAGGCCCAAACCCTCTGACAGACTTTTTCCAGAATGTATTTGGGGGGTGGGGTTCCATCCTAATGAACATATTGATTGCCATTGGGGTAGGATTACTCCTAATAGGAGTTTGTGTTTGTTGTGGAATCCCCTGCATAAAGAAATTAATCAAAGAATTCATAGACATATCACTATCTGAGACTATGTATCAAAATACTGCATTTGAAGAGCTGCTAGAATGTGAAACACTTTCATGAAAGTTTAAACTGAATGACTTTCTTAACTGCAAATCCTAATTGGAAGAGGTTAGGAAAAGAAGCAAACTGTTTATTCTTTTTTGAAAATAGAATTAAAAAGTGGTAACAGGAGGGAAATGTTAGAAAAATATGTATTAATGTGTGTATGCTTAACACCAATTAATAATCAAGTGGTTTAATACTCTTTTCATTCTACTTTTCATGCACTGTGTTATATATAAATTGAGTTTCATATGAGTCTGAAAAAGATGCCTTTTGAAAACTGCAGTATGCTTTCTGAAACTTGCAAGATGCCCTCTGACCTAGTAATTGCTAGCACAGCAATATTCATGTTTATGCCTTTTGGAAATGTACTTTAGAAGCAGGTGTTTATCTGCTAGGTCAGGAACGAATGAATGAACAATACTATATTCTGTAAATGTAATGCTTTTAAACAATCAGCTCTGTTCGAAGCATGACAACATGTACAGCTGCAGTAGCTTAGAGATAAGGTAGACAAAGGATTATTAGAGAAATGAACTGTTAACATTGTGTTTGAATTAGCCATAGTACCTTGAATGGTAACATAACATGTATCTAACTGGTAATAATCAAGGCCATGTTGTTTTCCTCAGGAAGTTTCACATAAAAATTGATAAATCAGCAGACATTCGTGGGAATGATGGTCAACAGATGATGATGAAAAAGGTGGTAATCTGTTACGTCAGCTTGGTAGGCCATGTCTAGTTAGAGAATGTATAAAAATGAAAGTATTTCCTGTTTCTGGTTAAACAAACTCTGTAATAGCACGTTTTTGTCTCCTTGCTGCAAGATTAAAGTGCCTTAACCTGAACCTACCGTGTTTTGATCATTTTTAAAGTATATTTTTCCTTTGACAAAATCCAATACAAAACTTTGATGTGGTCACATGCCCAAATACTGTACAAAATAATATTTGTCTAACATGTGCTTTGTTGAATATATAGTGAAATCATATTCACTGTAGCCCAATAATAGTTACTTTGTTATTGCTCTTGTTTCACTCTTTCTAGGAAGTCACCCATGTCTTTAATATATTATTAGTAGATTTTTTTATTTGGTTTGATTACTTTATCAAAAAAGGATACCCACTTTATAAACAACAATGTTTGGATGGCACAGTGGTGCAGCGGTTGCATTGTCGCCACACAACAAGAGGTTCTCTGTTTCGATTCTCGGCTAGGGTGCCTTCTGTGCAGAGTCTGAATGTCCTACCTGCATCCGTGTGGGTTTCATCTGGGTGCTCAAGTTTCCTCCCACGTTACAAAGACATGCATCTAGAGGATTTCTCCCTGGGCCTCTGCTAAAAATTGGATTCATTCCCAGTTAGACTTTCCTGGAAAGCGAATTTTAAATAAATAAATAAAAATTAAAAAAACAACTGAATCCCTTAGGGTCATAGTGGATTGGACCCATTGATCCAGACTGTATTTGCAAACTTTTGGAAGCACATAAAGTGTGGTTCAACTGAAAATTTCACACAAAAAGTCTCCACTTGATGTCAAGTCAAATGTCTCAGGTCTTGTCCTGTGACTAGTATACCCAATAACTCATTGTATTATGCCCTGGAAGAAGCATTAAGATGGCTAAAATCACAGTGCCATAGCTTATTACACATGCATTGGTGGTTTTCTCTACTAAATAATACTAGAATGTCATTATCTGCATGTTATATTATCAATTGATCCTTAAGTGAACAGTTCTTATTCAGCTTTTTACTGGTAAACTGTTAAAGATTTGATGTCACCGTTTTGTTTGCTGATTATTTTACTGGCTCTGTGCTGGGGGAAGTACATGGCACTGTAACACAGCGTTTAAGGCCTGCATGTTGTGAATATAAGCGTATTTGGAACAGGTGCATTCTCAGTTCCTCTACACATGTTCTTAGTGATACACGTGCTTGTTTTCAACATGTAGAAACAGGATCCAACATGTCCACAGAATGAGACAGATAGAGGCTAAATCATTTCAGAGAGGCTGAAAACAGTGTTCTGATACATAGCTTCTTTGTAATAACAGGTAAATGGTATGCAGATCAATCATTGTGTCACTAGGTGTGGCAGTTTGAACTACAAGACATGAATATAGTGTGTGGTCACAACTACAAAATGAACCACATTCACCGTCACTGGAAGGACCTGTTCAGTCATAACAAGAAGAAGGCACAGAACATTGCAATAGAGGCACCCACCAAGTAGGTGCCTGCAAGACTGACAAATGTAAATAAATTCCTTGTATTGCTAAGAGTAGGACCTGAAACTGGATTTGTCCTAAGTGGATGTGTGGATGTTGTTGCTTGGTTGACCTATTTCACTTGTGTCTCAGAGGACAATAGACCAGGATAGTACTACACAGCAATGGTTTGCATACAGACTTGTTACAATTGTGGGTGTACTCTAACAGAAAAAAGGCATCATGCTATTTCTTTTCATAGGACCATAACTGCAACAGTTTCCAGTGACATAGAAGGTAAGTTTGCATAAGAAGGAAGTGGATAGATATACATCCCTGTCCTGTACTTAGTGCACCATTGTAGCATATTTTAAGATGCTCAGTATGGTATTCTCTGTATTATGCATTCACAGGTAAAAGCAGTGATGAACCACACTTAGAAATGTCTAAGGCTGGGCATGGTGTGATGAGTCTTTCAGTGATACCTAGATACCCAGGGATGTGCTGCAGTTATGAACATGGTGACAATAGTGGTTAAACAACCCTCAAAAGAGTATGCATGTATGACTGAAGGTAATAGTCCCCCTATATATGCACTGAGTGCGTGCACATCATCCCCTGTATGGGGGGATTTGTTGTAACCAACAGCATCAGGAGTACTACCTTTGTTACCAAAACACTAGCTTTGGGTGTGCACACTGCTTCCTTTGAGGGCATACCCACCATAGGCCATAGGTCATTAAGCATCACAGCTGCACCCTGACATGTGGGAGGCACTGAATGTTAATGAGCAGGTGTGCAAGAAAATGATCCAGAGACATTCTGCTGTGATACAGTCCTTAATGGTGGATGTTATGCATAGCCTTAATAATGATGATGCGCACTTGCATGAACACATGAAAACCAGACATAGAGAACTTATTTTTCATGTGAGGGCTATGATGACACACAATGGTGCATTCAATACCAACATCCATGCAATTTCCAGTGCAATCATTTTTCCCAGATTGGAAGTACTGTCCAACACTGGAGAGAGAAAAAAGATTGGGTAGCCATGTGCATAGGCCAGTGCATTAAATACACACAGCAGGTAAGCTGAAGATTTCAGAAGTCCTGCCACCCCCTACAGTGGATGGTGATGATGATGATGATGATGATGACCACCAACCTCCCAGACTGTCAGTCTCATCAATATATATCATCCAGATCATATAATACCATCTCTGCCACAAGAGGTCAGAAGGCCTACAGAGATTCATTCGCTTATGCATAATAGTTTAAGGATATGGAACAAAACATCATCCATTTAATGAGAGCCCTTGAGGCTTGCACCCTCTCTGTGGGCCAGGGAGAGCCTTATAGTGACATTAGGTTCATAGTTTCATATGGTGTGTACTGGGCTAATGACTACTGGGGCCTGTTTAAGCCTAGTAATATATTCTGAATCTCTGACAAGTCATGGTACCCTTGATAAGTGTAGACAGGGGCCTGGAAAATGAAACATCTATAAGTAGGGGCTTGCAAGATTAACCATTTACAGGCTGCCTTTAGTCCATTAGTTACCTATTACCTCAGGAATGCGGGTGATGTTGCAAACACCAAGCATAGTGATGGATCTCTTCTCTGCAGTCTCTGCATATGCCCATTGATGGAGTGATTTATATTTGTTATCTGAGATAGAGTACTGATCCCAGTGGACCTTCTCAGACCTATCCCAGGAACACTATCTGGTTAAGTGACTTTCTCAATCACACAGCAGCAAATGGAGGTGTAGTGTATCAAACCCAGGACCACTGGTACCTACTCACTAAGAGTCCAGCCCACTGTTTTAATCCTCTTTGCTAACTGCCAGAACTCATTAACATTTACCAGCTTAACACTGAGGAACTTGCTGAATATTCATAAGTACAGGCATGGCAAATGTTCAATGCATCCTCATTTGGTGACTGAAATGTCCCTTTAGCTAGGATTGTAAGAACTATACATATATTACCACAGTTTAAGTGTGTGGGTGTACTTTATCCACTAAGCTCCAAATGATGTCCCATATCCAATCTCTGGTCAGTAGTGAGAACATAGTTAGATACTACAGATAACACAAAATCTAGGCCTATGATGAAGCAAACATAATGTAGTTTTACACATTATAGCAATATATGATTAATCACAACAGACTTAGGGACATTTGTCTTGCATCTAATTATACTTACTGCCAGGAAAACACCGCCGTAGCAAATGTTTTTATTTATTCATTTAGATTTGTTAATTAGGGTGAAACACCAATCTATAAGGACGAGATTCAGGCTCATCCCTGGATAACACAATGGTATTACAATAATATGAGATGCAAAAAATTTACAAGTACATTAATCAAAAAATATTATTAATAAAAATAATAACTGAGCAAAACTTTGAGAAACTGGTAACAATGACAGAAATATGATAAAATGTGATAACAACTAAAATTAAGTACAAAGAACAAGAAAAAGAGAAAGCAGTCAAATGAAAAAAGAAAGGCAGAGTAAGAAAGAATAGTACATATGTAGGATACTAATGAAAAGAACTGAAAGGGTGTAAAGGGACAGGAAGATAAAGACATCAGACAAGAAAAAAGAGAAAATGAAGACTTGAATAAGAAGGGAAATGTGACAAGAGATCGTAAAAGTCTTCTGTTATATAAATGCATGAGTAATAAGAAAAATGTCATAAAATAATTATGGTAAGAGGAGTACACAAGAAAATGTTAAGCTGTAAAACACTTCACTGATGCTCGGTAGTCCAGGAAAGGAGTGGCCGCGCTCAAGTAATGCCAAAGTCCACGTGAATATATTCAAAGCTTTATTCACATCAATATAAAATAACAAAGGAATGAAAATCAAGCACTTTCATCTCCAGATTCGAAGACTTTATCAAGAGAAAAAGCAATCAGTTAGGCTTTCTATTTAAATAATTCGTCATCAGATGTTAGACCAATCACAGCCCAGAACTCATAAATAATTAATACAATATTAAAAACTATGAAAAACAAAGAATTGTACAACTTCACAATTAAACAAATCGATATACCACCTATAAAATATACACATACAAGCACCCAGGAAAATACAATAGCCTCCTTTTCAAAAACAGCAGAGAAACAGAATCTATAATAAGTATATTGTATATAATAGTGCAAAAATAATGTAAAACTAATATTAAAAATAATACTAAAAATATTAAAAATATTAAAAATTATTAGACAATGAGGTGAGAGACTATCAGCCACACTTATATCCATTATAAAACTATCTAAAAGGTGTATAAATATAAAAATAAAAATAAATATATAAATAATATAGTAATATATAATTCCAAAAAGCCTATACCCATAGAACAGTTAATGCTTCATAATATATAAATCTAAATATAATTATATAAAACACTACCTATATTGATATAAATCAAGAACATATGCATATGATACCTAATAACAAAATTAAATACATAATTAGTAGTTTATTGGCTCAAAACACTAATTATATTTAGGTTGTTTATCTACCCAATGCTTTTAATTTTAAGAAACAAGTAATTGAAAAAAAATTGTTTAAACCTGGCCACTGGGTTGCATTAGTCCTAAGTTGCCATAAAGCTTCATTTCTCTCAAGGTATAAAGGCCATGGTCCACCTCTTGCGTCAATCTGTAAGGGCTCAAACACTGTAAATTTAAAAGTGTGACCAGGCAATTCATTGCAATGTTTCGCCAGAGCATTTGTATTCTTTTTCAGTCTAAATTCCTAAGATGTTCATAGATAAGGTTTTTTAATTTCCTCTCTGTCTTTCCAATATAAAAACATGGACATTTGCAACAAAAAGCACAATACACAACCTTCTCTGTGTAACAACTACACTTTTTCTTCAAAATGACCGTTACACCATTTATATTAAAAGATAACCCTTTTATTACGTAGTTGCAATAATTACACAGTCCACATTTTTTCATATAGCCCTTCACTTGTACATGGCCACCACCTTCAAAAATATTTATAAGAGATTGGCCCTTCCTATAGACAACAATAGGTTTTCCCCCCACACATTGTCTAACCTCACTACATGATGATAAAATCACCCAGTTCTTGAAAAGAATATCCAGAATTTCTTTACTTGCCAGATTATAAGTCATAATAAAGGCTGAATGAAAGTTAATATTAGTTAAGCCAGTTCTATTGTGTGCCCCAGCAAATTGTATTGGACTCAAATCGTCAAAAAGAGTATCAGATTCACTAGAACATTCCTGTGAGCAGATTGCCTACCTTCAAGAGTTAAAATGGCCTGAAAGAAACCGCTCTCCCTTTTATTGATAACCTCCAACATCAAATTATTGACCAATTCCACCGGATAGTCCCTCTTCAGAAACACATCCTTTAAAACCTCACATTAATTAAGGAAAGAGTCAAAACAAGAAACCATCTGAGCAGCCCTTACAAACTGCCCCTTCACTACTGCTCTTTTTTGCTTATATGGATGAGAGCTATCAAAATGTAAGAAACTGTTGGAATATGTTTCTTTACGGTGAATTTCAGATAAAAATTTTCTTGAGGAAATATCCTTTAACAGCCTAACATCTAAGTAAGACATTTCATTCAGACCAATTGTATGGGTAAACTTCAAAAAGGGTGTTGAATTATTAATATAGAATAAGAACTCACCAATTACATTTTCAGGCCCATCCCGAAATATAAAAATATCATCCAAAAATTATACATGCATTCTGCACTGGCTATAAAAATGTGAATTGAATAAAAATGAGGGGTATCCCAGCCCAATAGTAATGTGCGTGAACAATTATTTGAATTGGTTTTGAAGAATAATTGTATATTTTTTGATAATGAGTTTTTCATCCAAACTGTAGGGGTTGCTATGGGCTCCCCTTGTGGTGGTTTATATGCTAATATGGTTATGCTGCAGTGGGAGAAAACATTTTGATTTAATTAACCACTGTACTTGGCCCTTATCAGACCCATCTGTGAAGCAGAGTTCCCCCATCCATGTGAAGCAAAGTTCCTCCCTATACGAGTTCCCCCCATCCATGTGAAGCAGAGTTCCTCCCTATCCATGTGAAGCAGAGTTCCCCCCATCAATGTGAAGCAGAGTTTCCCCCCATCCCTATTTAAGGGCAACTTGAGCCAATGGATGGGTGATCGTAAATTCTCTTCTGGTATAGCTCATATGTCTCTGATGGACACAGCTAGTCAGTAAATTGCTCCCTGTATAAGTTCATTGTTTCATAGGTTGGTACTAGGCTATCGGCCTTAAGGCCTATACAAGCCTAGCCATAACAATTCCCTGGATATTTCTTCCGACAATATTTACTTCCTTGGACCCCTGTTTAGCATGGTGACCGATGAGATCCCCGGGATGAATTTCCTATATCCCATCCAATCATCAATGTTCCTTTTGAAGAAGGCCAAAGAGGCACTCTGCTTGACATGTATGGGCAGTCTTTTCCAGAGTCTGGGGAGTCTCTTGGTCAGGAACCTATCCCTCCAGCATGTTTTGTTCATTGTGATGACAAGGTTTAGATCCCTGGAGCATGTGGCTCTGAGGGATTGGGATTTCTTTAAGTGTAGCATGTCCAACAGCTCTGGGTTTGACATGGCCTTGTATGTTAAGCAGAGATTGCCTTTGAGTAGACGCTATGCGACAGAGTATAGGTGGAGTTTTTTTAGATGGTCAGCATAGGGTATCTGCTTTAGGCCTGTGATTCTTTTAGTAAGGTATTTCTGCGGCCTTTCCAGTTGTTGCAGATGTCTTGAGAGGTACATACCAAATGGAGTGTTGTATTCTATAATGGGTCTAATGAGGGATGAGTACAGTGGAACAATGACCTCCTTTTTTCTGGATGAAAAGCCCTTAGTGATGAGGTGTGCCACATAGAAGGATTTTCTGAATGTTGTGGCGATATGGTTATCGAAGGAGAGACCACTGTCCACCTGTGTATAAATCAAATTTGTGGGCTACATTTGAGTTACATGGCTAGTCTTATAAGGGCCCTAGTAGTCATTAGCCTAGAACACACCTATGAAACTATGAACCTATGAATAAAAGCATTGCTGTATGAGAAATTATTATAGCTTTTTGTAAGAGGAATCAGCATCTATATGTGTACTCAGCAAATATGTTTGACAACAGTGTTAGCAACATGTGCAGTCACAATAAGACTGATACACCATAGTCTGAGCAGTAATGGCTAGATTTGAACTACCTACCTAATTATGGATTAATGCCTGAATCACAAGTGCTACACAACATGTTGTGGTACAACTGGGCACATGCACATTTCAGTGGATGACATCACCACTGTTTATTAGCTAGATGTTTATGCTAAAAAGTGGATGAAGGGCACAATAGCACTGTACAGCTACACATCATATATGTACTTGTACAGTAGTCTACACAGTATGAGAGTGAAAGACACACACACAGCTGGATCAAACCTCCTACCTATGTAATTGCAAAATGTGCAAAACACAGTATCAAAGTCATGCAACACAGGAGCATGAGCACTCTAAATGTGAGATACTGCAGTTATGGGAACATTATGTCATCATTGTGTGACCAAAAACTTATTTTCCCTGGGGATGCAAGGATTTGCTAGTGTAACACTGTGCCACTGTAAATCTATCTCATAGGTTCATAGGTGATTACTTGGCTATTGACTCGAAGGTCTTTATAAGACTAGCCATGTGTGCCCAATATAATACTTGAGAAACCCAATCTAAAGGATCTTGCCTAAACTCAGGGTCTTAGTTAGCAATGACTGCCCATATCTAAGAAGGTCAGAGGTGAAATCCCTGACAGGAATTTATGATCTCCCATCCAGTCATCCAGGCTACAGTTAAATAGGGTCATAGAGAGGCTCTGTTTGATGTGAATTGGTAGCCTACTCAAGAGGAGTGGCAACCTCTGAGAGACATATCTGTCTCTCCAGCAAGTCCTATTTATGTCACAGGCCAGGTTAAGGTCCCTCAAGTGGGTGACCCTTGTCTCATTTGACTTGTAGATGTGCAGCATTTCCATTAGTTTTGTTTCTGAGATTGCTCTGTAGGCCAGCCACAAGTCCCAAAATGGTTTGACAGTTATACAATCAATAAACATGTGTTGCCAATCAGCTTTGTCACACATCTTACATTTCCAACATGACATTTTCTTTTTACACATTAATTCAGCTCTGTGAGGTGTTATAAATATTCTGCGAATTAACTTCCATGTAAATAATTTCCAGCTTCGGCAGGAAGTAGTCTTTTTATTCTCCCTACTAGGCTCATAGTTAGTCAGCCGCAGTGGTGCAGTGGTTAGCTTTGTCGCCTCACAGCAAGAGGTTCTTGGCTGGGGTGCCTTCTGTGCGGAGTCTGCATGTCCTCCCTGCAGTTGAGTGAGTTTTAAAGACATGCAGGTAGGTGTGTTATGTGTAGGTGTGTGCCTTCTGTGAAGGCTGGGCTCTGGGCTGGCAACTTGACACCATAAAAACACCACTACTAATCAGTCTGCAGACCAGTGATCTGCTGAGGGGACCCCTAACTTAAGCCGGAAGGCATTGCTTTTTTTTTTTTTTTTTTTTTTTTACTAGGTTCATAGTTATTTATAGTTCTAAAATAATCCCAGCAGTTTCTATTAATATGATCAGCTACATTTTTATTAGTTTTATATATTTTAGACAACAGACCTTTATCAGTTATTCTTTGACCTATCAACATTATCATTAAATCTATAAATTTAGGTATATTGTTTCTTAGTGACAATTGCATTAAATTTATCCTACAACTGATCTGCCTTCTTGAAGAATTACTGCACCAAGAACATATTTTGAAGCATCACAAGAAAGAGTTAAAGGTTTGTGAACATCATAATATCTCAAAGTGGGTGGACTGGAAAAATTTCTGTTTCAGGATATCAGATACTCTTTGGTGTTGTTCCAACCAGGACCAAGTTACATTTTTGCATGTCAGCTCTCAAATCAGTGCTGAAAGTTTACTTAAATCAGGAATGAATTTGCCTAAATAATTGACTATACCAAGAAAATGTTGTAAAGATGTGACATTGTCTGGAGCTGCCATCTCAAGAATTGCAGCTTGCTTGGATGGAGCTGGTTGTAAGCCTGAACTGATAAACAAATGACACACATAGTAAATTCTTTCAGCCTGAATTTAAATTTCTGAGGATTCAGTTTAAAATTCACCTCATGAGCATGATCTAAATCTTTCTTGAGGTTTCTACCACGTTCGACTTCACCATTGCCTCCTACAAGAATATCGTCTACCAGGAGTGACCTTAGGTCAACTGGTGCCCTAGGCAAAAGGGCTCCACGGTGCCCCCACCACACCACCCAGTGCCCCCATCCTGGTCTATCTACACCAAATAAACACTGAAAAACTGCCCCTTCTAGAGTGGTACCCTAGGCGACCGCCTATTTGGCCTATGCCTAAGACCAGCTATGTCATCTACTATAACAGTACATGGAGAACCAGAATTTTTTTTTCCATTGCATGTTGAAAGACTTCACTGGCAGAATATATTCCAAATGGCATTCTCAAAATTCTTTACCTTCCAAATGGTGTACTGAAAGTGGTTAGCAATTAAGATTTTCGATTAAGCAAAATTTGCTAAAATGAACGTTTTGCATCTAAGAGAGAAAAAACAGTGGCATTTGGCATGAGAGCAGCAACTTCTTCAATTGTACACATTGGGATGATGTTTTAGTGTTTTGTTCAAATCTCTTGGATTAATACAGATTCGACTATCATCTGAGCTTTTCTTATGAGCTACTATCACGGCGGATACCCATTCAGCTGGTTCTTCTACTGGACAAATTACTCCTAAATGTATCATTTTGTCTACCTCTGCTTCTACTTTGCTCTGCATTTTTACTGAGACGTTCCACACTGGTCTGACAACTGGGCTTAACTTGTGGTCTAACTTCATGGAGTACACAACTGGGAGTTTGCCAAGCTCATCTTTGAAAATATCAGCATATTCAGAAAAAATATTCGGTGTCAAACCTTCCTTGTTATTCATGCTTACATGGTGATCGTCTTCATTAAATTAAATCAGTCCCATTTTCAAACTATCTTTGAGGCCTAACAACAATTGCACATGTCTTTTGACTACATAAAACTGCAAGAATTTGCTGTTCCCAGCACAATAGCATGAAAGCACTACTGAGCCTTCAGTTTGAATCTATCATTTATCAAACTGAGCTACTGAACCACCACCATAAGCAACAAGCTTTGCACACTTTACCAAATCAAGTTTTTCACCAGCTTTTACTTTAGAAAATATTTCTACTTACATAATATTGCACTTTGAACCAGTATCAACTTTGAGCTCTACAGGTCTCCCATTGATCAGTACAGTACAAAATACTTCATTTTTGCCAATAAATCTACTGCATTAACCTTTTCAGTAAGCACAGAGACACCATCAACATAAAAAGTAGGGTTTCAGCTTTCTGTTTGATCAACTTGCTTCTTTCAATGCTGTCTTTTCATTAAAGAATGTACCTCTTTAGATTTACAATGCTTTTTGAAATTATTCCACATTTTACATCTGTGGCATTGCTGATGAAAAGCTAAGCACTTCTCTTGTTTAGGTTCATGACTGCCTCTGCAACTACGACAGTTGGCTGTGAGATTTACTTCATGCACCCTGGGTTTAACTATGGCTGCCTTGAGTTTCACTGTGGAAGCTGCACCCTTTGGCTTATATCTCTTAACCTTATGCTGCATGCTATCAATATTTGCACTGGAAGATACTGCAAGCATGCTTTTCTCATTCATAAGCATATTTGTGTGCTTTTCTGTAAGCTCATATATTTGACAAATCTCCATAGCTTTCCTTAAAGTTAAATCACTGTTTCGAGGCAAAATCTTTCTCACTGCATCATTATTAACAGCACACACAAGCCTGTATTTTATCAACTCATCTCTTAGATCACAAAATTTGCACATATTTGCCTTGTTTCTCAAAACATATGCTGTGAAAGTATCTCCAGACTTTTGATTTCTTGTATAAAATATGTGCCTTTCCATTGTAATATTCATTTTATGGTTGCACATTTCTCTAAATTTACTTTTTAAGCACTCAGGGTCTTCCCACATTTTAGCCTGCACCACAATATGGTGGTCTTCCCCCTCCCCTGCATACACAGCAGGTCCATACATAAATGAACGTTCTCTCTCAATGGCTTCTGAACCAGCTAAATTTAGTAGAATAAATGCTTTTGTACATGTATCTTTATGATAAAAAGGAGCCTGTATGAAAATATCATATTTTTGCTCAAACATTCTTCAATTTTCAGCAATATTATTTATATTATTTTACATTTGTTGACCAGGAAAGTCTGATAAGGATAGAGCCCATTTTGAGAGGAGGCCCACAGAGAAATGCTCCAGATGTATGTCTTTGGAATGTGGGAGGAAACTGGAGTACCCATAAGAAACCCACACAAATGCAGGGAGGACATGCAGACTCCACACAGAAGGCACCATAGCCAAGAATCAAACTGGAGAACCTCTTGCTGTGAGGTGACAACACTAATAGCTGCGCCACTGCACTGCCATTGTTATCAAACACAAGCAGAGCAAGACTGTGAAATCCCTCTGTCATGCCAAATAAGTTTCAAACACATACCAGGTACTTGTAATTATATTCAACTGTACAACAGTCTCTTTGAAATAAATGTACTCTCTGAAAGGACAGTACTGTAATATTGCACATACTGTCAATGCTTTGCACACTTCAAACACTTTGAATAGCTTTAGTTAATGTGAGAAAAGTAGTACATTGTTAAAAATTGTCATTTTCTCTTTTTCAAACATTTTATATGATTCGGATAATGTTTTAATTGTTTTTGTAATAATTTCAAGTACTGTTATCAATATGTCACAGTTTTGGACATTTTGTTTATTCAGTAATTTGCTTTGAACATTTTGAATGTTTTGCCTTATATTCATTGAGTGAAAAATCATTTAAATGAGTTTAAGTACATGGAAAAATTTTCTGACCTGTTTGTGAGTCATTTGAGCCACTCCTGTATATTCCTACAGTTATAACTGTTTGCCTCATGATTTTAAGAAGTATTGAATTCGGATCCCATTCTGATACCATGTCACTTGTCTCATATATTCAAATAAGATGACGAGGCTTGGGTGTTCATTGAAGATGTTTGTTACACACAAACACATCAGGATGGATGACTGGAACATAAAACTTAAACAAACTAATTAACTGACTGACTGCTAATATACATGCTTTCACTCCGGCTGCTTACACAAAATGGCACTCTGGTTGCACGTGTGCAGTACTTATAGGCATATGCCCATGAGCTACAGTGGCTTTAAAGGTACAACACACAAACTATGATCTACAGTATGTACGCTACTGAGTACAGGGACTTCAGTCTGCCAATGTATAACATGTGCTGGAGACCCTGAATTTTCTTGGTTAGAAATCTCTGAGGTCTGCCAAGTTGCTGCAGGTGCCTTGTAAGGTTCATACTAAAGAGAGCAATGCACTCAGTTACTGGGCTGATGAGGGTCAAGTACAGGGGTGTTATGACATCTTTCACTCTTGAGGAAATGCCTTTGCTAATGAGGTGTGAATTGTAGAATGCCTTCCTTACCACAGTAGACACATGGTGGTCAAAGCTTAGGCTATAGTCAACTTGCATTCCCAACTCTCTCACTACTGAGTTGTTATTTAGGGTATTATTATTTATATGATAGTCTGCAATGATATCGTTTTTACAAAAGGGGATGATGATGCATTTTTTAGCAGTGAGTTTGAGTCCATGACTTTGGCACCAATCATTGGTTTGTGTAAGTCCCTCTTGAAGTATATTGACATAGTTTGGGGATTCATTGATTGCACCTAATTTGCAGTCATCAGCAAACTTAGTCAGCCACAGTCCCTCTGTTTTGGCCTGAACTTCTGAGAAGTGTATTTCAAACAATAGGGGGCCAGTTCTGAACCCTGTGTAACACCACTGGTGATGTGTCTGCTGGTTGAGGTAAAGTCCCCAACTTTGACTGCTTGTGGTCTGTCGGTGAGCCAGTTAGCAACCCACCTGATGACATAAGGGTTAATATTAAACTGGGAGAGATTATCAGTGATGCCTGAATGTGGGTTTGTGTCAAAGGCCTTGGCTAAGTCAAGGTAGGCTGTTTGCACAGATTTGTCTTTGTCTATGGCACTGGTGACATTTTCAAAGAAGTCCACCAAGTTTAACAGGTATGACCTGCCTTTGATAAAACCAAACTGTGTCAGATCAAGGGTTTGGAGATCACATATATCCTTAGTTATAAGGTCCATAATTATTTGTTCCTTGACCTTATATATATATATATATATATGGCTAGTTAAGCTTATGGGTCTGCAGTTCCCAGGGTCTGTTGCTGTACTGTCTTTATGAAGGGGGGTGATGGTTGCTGTTTTCCATTCAGCAGGGACAAAACCAGTACTCAGGCTATGGTAGAAGAGTTGATAACTCATGTTTTAGACCATTTAAAACACAACCTTGATAGTGTAGTGGTGCAGCGGTAGTGTTGTTGCTTCACAGCAAGAGGTTCTCTGGTTCGATTCCTGGCTGGAGTACCTTCTGTGTGGAGTCTGCATGTTCTCCTTGCATTCATGTGGGTTTCCTCCCATGTTACAAAGACATGCATTTGGAGTGTTTCTCCCTAGGCCGCTGCCGAAAATTGGTTTTGTTCTAAGTCAGACTTTCCCGGTTAACAAATATAAAATAAAAACCTGGAGTGCCATCCTGTCACACAGAGGCTGTATTTTTGGTCTTGGAGACAGCATTAATGAATTGCTCTTTGGAAATGCAAGGTGGGGGAGATGTAGAGGGAATGCTTTATGGAATGTTTGAAGGGGACTGGGGAGTGAAATTTTTGCCAAACCTGTCAGCTAATAGGTTAGCCATTTTCACAGGATCAGTGTATGGAATGCCACCCACTGCAAGTTCAGCACACATCAGGGTTCTACTTTTTAGGTTATGGATATAGCTGAAGAATGCCTTATTGTTTTCCATAGCTATGGTTGCAA